>NW_028270150.1:36672151-36972151 GCF_037043375.1 Chiloscyllium plagiosum
AGCAGCACTCCGAAAGCTTGTAATTTCAAATAAACCTGTCGTCATATAACTTCTGATTCGGCAAAATACTTGACATTTGTGGGGGGTCTTAAGACGTTTTTACAATGTTAAGGATGCTATGTATGAATATAAGATACTTGATAGACAAGTAGTATATCAAGTAGATAGTCCAGACTTGGGAAAAGGTCAGGTGAGTTGACACAGGCGAGATAGCTGAATGTTCATCCAGCTGTGTGTAAGATATTGTGGGATTTTATATTTGCTTTTTCTTTGCATCAACATTAGCATTATAGAAAACAGCTGAATATAGATTTTATTTCAGGGAAACTCAAGGTTGAATTTCAATGGTAATCCAGGAATACATACGACCATCAAAATAGACAGCAAGCTTGACAATGAGAGTGATGGTGAAACATGGCATGATGGTTTTGTTTGGCTGAGTGCCAGTTTTGTTGGGTTTATCTCTGAGGCCTAGCAAATTTTCTTTACATATCTTACCAAATTTACCTCATTAAGTATCTACTATTCACCATACCTGAAGCTACTCACTGCCATCAGAATATCCTGGAATGGACAGCTTTCTTTATAAAGATGTTTGCACTCAAGGAAGCATTGTTAGTCCGGGCCTGCCCTGCCTCCAGACATTAACTTGCAATTTGAATCTCTCCTGCTTTTTAAGATCTGTTTCTCATTTGTGGCAATACCCTGAAATTGATGATGAAGGCAGCTTGTTAATGGAAAAAAAATGTAGATTAGCATGCAAGATGAAGTGAAGAACATGTGGGAGTTGGTGCAGAGCTGGATGTACACAGTGGAATTCATCAACCAAGTAATTTTGCAAACACTCTTATCGCATCCACCCGGTCAAGAACCCTCAGAATCTTTTATGATTCAATCAAGTTACTTCTTACCCATCTGAACTTCTGATACAAACCTAGCCTGACAGACCTCGCCTTGTGAGAAATGTTCAGATAGTAATTTGGAAGATGGAATTTTGGTACTAAGTTTTCTAAAGTACAGCTGAATTGCTGGGTTGTTATTAATGCTTTTCCCAGTGTTCCAGCTTGTGTTCATAAGCAATTGGACTACTGGCTGACCTAAAACTTTATGTTTTTGTACATGGCTTATTGGGCATTAATATAGAATGTTAACATACTCCCGAGCTGCATTATCAAGTACGGAGGAACTTCGATTATCCGAAGGACAGGGGCAGGCAGTATTTCAATCGGGTTAATCGAATTCTGGATAATTGAATGCCAGATAACATAGTTTAGCCGGGAATCAGTATCTTGCGATCTTGCCAGATAATCCGATATTCGGATAATCAAATGCCAGATAATCGAAGTTCTTTTGTAATGGAAACACTGGGATGCCTGTTCTGGACCATGACCAACTTCAAGGCGACATAGTGGCTTAGTGGCAATGTCACTAAACTAGCAATTCTGAATATTGGGCTAATTTTCTGGGGACGTGGGTTCCAATCCCTCTATGATAGGTGGTAAAATTTGAATTCACTTGATAAAAACTCACCTCATAGTCAATTGCCATTTTTTAAAAAAAAGTCTCATTCACTGGTGTCTTTTAGGGAATGAAATCTGCTGTTCTTACCTGGCCTGGCCTACATGTGACTCCAGATCCAAAGCAATGCAGCTGACTATTAACAGCAATTAATGCTGGCAACCATATGTAAAAGAAAAGTTCTCCTGAATCTTAGTTAGCAAAGTTGCTCATTTTGATGATGTAAAGCTCCGATATGTATTTACTGATAGAATAATGCGTAAGAGCACCTTGCCAAGTAAGAAGCAAACTGATAGAATCTACCTATAAGATATTAACATTTCCTTTCTGAAGTGCATTTCCTACACTGCTTGATAAGCAGGAGGACAATAGAATTTGGTTTGTGTATTTCCATTGCATATGTTTCCATCATATCTCTATGTAGATCTCAGCCATTCATTCAGATTCATTAGTATTTAATGATTCAAAAGCCTCTGAAGATCGACCTATCAGTCAGCACTGAATAATGATAGAATTGATGGTAAACATTTCATTTTATGCTACTGAGCAGATATTGTTGCATTATTCCTGTTTCGACTATCTGTTCATGTATTATTTGGTTAATGTGTAGAACATAGCTGCTATGTTCCTTTTATAGTCTTGACCTGGTCCTGAAGCCAATTTATTTCCATGCTTTCATATGAGCATTAACTCTATTGCAGAGTACAACTATTCAGTACTCTTGGCTGCTACAAAGAAAATGAATCTTGATACCATCCCCCAGCAGCTATACCGTGGTTTATGAGACAAAGACTCAATGCTACTAGCCAAAGAGGCATGATGAGAAGGAAATGTGAAGGAGGGGAAAAATGGAATGTTCGTGTGAAGACAGCTATTGCTTTGTTTGGCTATTCCTCAGACATGAATTAAAGTACAATGTATGCTCAGCACTCATGGCATGATGTTACAATTGACAGTTGAGAAAGGTACATATCAACTAAGGGTGGTTAAATTGTAAGTTGAGATGTCCTGGCCATGACTTTGGAAGATTTCAAATGGCAAATTCAGTGTTTATTCTGGCCAAAACTCTCAGCTCATTGAAAACAAGCGCATTCTGATTTATGAATGCGCTGAGTAATAGAGTCATAGAGATCTACAGCACCAAAAAAAAGGCCTATGGCCCACTGACTCTGTGCCAGTCAAAAACAAACTATTCTAACTTCATTTTCCAGCAGTTGGCCTCACCTCATACTTATTTGGATTGAATTCCATTTTCTCTGACCAGTCTATCTATATCCTCTTGTAATCTAAGGCAATCCTCCTTGTTATTTACCACCCCACCAATTATCATGTTATCTGTGAACTTACAGATCAGCCCTCCTATGATTCAAGTCTAAATTAGCCTAATTTCCTTGGGTCCCATGGGCTCTTACTTTTTTTACCAGTATCCATTTGGGATCCTATCAAAAGCCTTGCTGAAATCCAAGTAGAATGTTGAATGTATTGCTCTCATCTATACACCTGGTTACCTCCTCAGAAATTTCAATTAAATTGACCAGACATGACCTCCCTTGAGCAAAATCATGTTGACTCTTCTTGATTAATCTCTGCCTCTTCAATTGCAGGTTAATTCTGTCCCTCAGAGTTGCTTCCA
This sequence comes from Chiloscyllium plagiosum, assembly GCF_037043375.1. NCBI lineage: Eukaryota > Metazoa > Chordata > Chondrichthyes > Orectolobiformes > Hemiscylliidae > Chiloscyllium > Chiloscyllium plagiosum. The sequence goes on from NW_028270150.1 coordinate 36,675,303, forward strand.
ATTGTGTCACCACCACTGAGGTTAGTCTGACTGGCCTGTAGTTTCCTGCCTTATCTCTGACTCCTTCCTTGTATAATGGTACCTCATTGGCTGTCCTCCAGTCCTCTGGCCTCTCTTCTGTGACAAGAGAGGAATCGAAAACTATCACCAATGTCCCTCACTCAACAGCCTGGAATACATTTCATCCAGCCATGGTGATTTATCTACTTTTAAGCCTGCCAGACCGCTCAAAACCATCTCTCTTTCTATGCTAATTTCTTTAAGTCTATCACAGTCCTTCTCCCTGATTTATATACCTACATTGTCTACCTCACTTGTGAGCGCCTACACAAAATATTGAATTAGAGCTTCACCTTCACCCTTTGGCTCCACACAGAAATTGCCACTGTGGTTCTTAATGAGCTTTCCTCTTTCCCTTATTTAAAGTACTTAGAGTCATAGAGATATACAGCATGGAAACAGACCCTTCGGTCCAACCCGTGCCATTTGGATACAGAACTGGCTCAAAGGTAGAAGACAGAGGATGGTGGTGGAGGGTTGTTTTTCAGAGTGGAGGCCTGTGACCAGTGGAATGCCACAAGGATCGGTGCTGAGTCCTCTACTTTTGGTCATTTACATAAACGATTTGGATGTGAGCATAAGAGGTACAGTTAGTAAGCTTGCAGATGACACCAAAATTGGAGGTGTAGTAGACAGCGAAGAGGGTTACCTCAGATTACAGCAGGATCTTGATCAGATGGGCCAATGGGCTGAGAAGTGGCAGATGGAGTTATATTCAGATAAATGTGAGGTGCTGCATTTTGGGAAAGCAAATCTTAGCACTCCTAGGGAGTGTTGCTGAACAAAGAGACCTTGGATTGCAGGTTCATAACTCCTTGAAAGTGGAGTCACAGGTAGATGGGATAGTGAAGAAGGTTTTTGGTAAGCTTCCCATTATTAGTCAGAGTATTGAGTACAGGAGATGGGAGGTCATGTTGTGGCTGTACAGTACATTGGTTTGGCCACTGTTGGAATATTGCATGCAATTCTAGTCTCCTTCCTATTGGAAAGAACCTTGTCGAACGCCTTACTGAAGTCCATATAGATCACATCTACTGCTCTGCCCTCATCAATCCTCTTTGTTACTTCCTCAAAAAGCTCAATCAAGTTTGTGAGACATGATTTCCCACGCACAAAACCATGTTGACTATCCCTAATCAGTCCTTGCCTTTCCAAATACATGTACATCCTGTCCCTCAGGATTCCCTCCAACAACTTGCCCACCACCGACGTCAGGCTCACTGGCCTATAGTTCCCTGGCTTGTCCTTACCATCTTCTTAAACAGTGGCACCACGTTAGCCAACCTCCAGTCTTCCGGTACCTCACCTGTGGCTATCGATGATACAAATATCTCAGCAAGAGGCCCAGCAATCACTTCTCTAGCCTCCCACAGAGTTCTAGGGTACTTGTAAAGTAATTTAGGGTTATCCTTTATTTTGCCTGCCATTATTCTTGCTTGCCATTTTTTTGTTTGCCTGATTTGCCTTTTAAGTTTCCTTTTGTACATTCTGCATTCCTCTAGGCCTTTTGCTTTGAGCCCTCAGTTTCTGCCGTGGTCTCCCTTTTTCTCTTCATCCAATCCCTTGATATCAAAATTCACAGGATTTATTGGTCTCACATTTTGTCTTTATTGGAACATGTTGATCCTGGTCTCCCTACTTCCTCCTTGAATGTGTCCCACTACTGTGACACAGATTTACCTAAAAGTACCTGCTCCCAGACCACTTTGACCCAATCATACCTGATGTTATCAAAATCGCTCCCCCCCCCCCCCCCCCCCCCCCCCCATTTAGAACTTTGATTCCAGGCCCATCCTTGTCATTTTCCATAACAATCTTGAATCAAAGGAGCTTTATTCACTGTCTGAAAAGTGCTCCTCCACGATTACTTCAACCAATTGCCTGGTTTTGTTACTAACAATGAAGTCCAGAATCACATTTGTTCTACTTTGTCAGTTGATAGTGATTTGCCACCAAAATGTTAAAGTCACTGCAACAGTATTTCAGTAAGTATAAACTTTCAGGCAAAGATGTCTTGTTAAATAGAGTGAATTGACATTGCATCTTGTCAAAAAATGATTCCCAGGCTAAAAGTTTCATTTTAATTCGGATAATCCTGGTGATATTCTAATCAGCGTGCTGGAAGAAGTGAGGGAGGGGGCTTGACTAAATTTTCCACACATCCTAGGAGCAGTGTGGATTACTATAATAAGGCATCCCATTTTTAGGAGATGAGCGGAGTTCACAAAGTGGCGAATCTCTGGAATTCATTGCCTCAAATGGCTTTGGAGGCCAGATCATTGAGTGTATTTAAGACTGAGATAGATAGGTTCTTGAGCATCAAGAGTTATGGGAGAATGGGGTTGAGAACCTTATCAGCCATGATTGAATGGCAGAACAGACTCAATGGGCTGAATGGCATAATTTCTGTTTCTATGTTTTATGGTCTTAAATGCAAGGTGTGAACAAGATTGTCCCAATAGAATACACAAAACAGAAATTGCAGAGAAACTCAGCAGGTCTGGCAGCACCTGTGGAGAGAAAACAATGTTTCTGACCCTTCTTCAGAATTCAGAGTTATTGTTATTTGTTAACTCTTAGTCAAAAATTTAAATAGATGTAAAATGTACAGTAGTTTAGAAGGTTTGAATTGGAGAAAGCAAATTCTGAATGGAAATATTTTGGAAATAATGAAAATAAATGCAGATCTGAGCTTGCACATTTGTCAGAACAGCAGCTGATTGTGGGATGGAATTTATAGTGGGAACCGAAGCTTTGGCCTTCCAATATTTAATTCAAGGAAATTTTAGTTAATCTAGATAATGCAAGAGCCAGAAAACTAGTGGTAACTTATAGTTGTGCAAGGTCACTATAATGTGAAAACTGTTATGTTTTAAGTTATGTCATCAAGAGGCAGCATGTAAATGAGAAATAGTGGGGGAGCTAACTATAGATCCTATTGCAGATAGCAGAGGTAACGGTGGAAGAAAATAAGACATCAGAGGTGATTTGTTTTGGTATGGTTAGGTAAGAGTAGAATCAGGCTAAAGCTGTTGGAGGATGATAGTGGGGTCAACTGGACAAAAGGAACTGAAAGATTGAGAACTATGATGTGGAATAGTTTAACCTTTGTCACAGTCACATAGAATGCCCCACCCAGTTATAGGGAAATGCATATTACAATCTGTTTTGAATTTTCATGGATGTGAACATTTATAAATCAGTATAAATGCAGGCACACAAATTCTAGAAAATATGAAGCATGTTGCTTGTAATCCTCACCATCTCTGTGAGGATCCCGATGAATAGAATTTTTTTTGTCATGTACAAAAATCCACACTTCCTTTTCTTTGTATTTCCAGTATAATGCTGTCTCATAAAATAATAATTATGTGTCCCTTCCACATACACTTAAAAAAAACCAAAACAGTTCAGTCAACTTATAAAATTAAAGAATCCTGTTGGAACATGAGTATATAACATTTCTCAGTTTTTGTTTTAAACATTAGATTTATGTGTTTTCTTTTATTTCAAGACTGTTGTCTGTTTTGAGCTAGTCTTTTTTTAAAACTATTCCGCTCATAGAGCAAACTTGATCATTTGATGAGATTATGGCTGATCCGATTTGGAGGTTCTGGTATTGGACTGGGGTGTACAAAGTTAAAAATTACACAACATTAGGTTATAGTCCAACAGGTTTATTTGGAAGCATTAGCTTTCAAAATGCTGCTCCTCCATCAGGTGGTTATGGAGTATAAGATCGTAAGACACAGAATTTATAGCAGAAGTTTACAGTGTGATGCAACTGAGTTGATATATTGAAGAAGACCTGGATTGTTTAAGTCTCTCATGGAGGATGAGTTTAAAGAGGAAATTCAAAAATTTTCAGACAGAAATTGCAATAAGTTTGGTCGTGAATGCTGAGGGGATATACAAATGCCCTGAATTGGACGAACAGTATTCTGGGAGACTTGTAAGACTGGATTAGGTTACAGAGGTTAGGAGGGACACAGCCGTGGAGGAAGTGAAATCTGAACTTGGGCAGCACAGTGGTTCAGTGGTAAGCACTGCTGCCTCTCAGCTCCAGGGACCCAGGTTCGATTCCAGCCTTGGGCGACTGTGTGACGTTTGCACATTCTCGCCGTGTGCGTGGGTTTCGTCCGAGTGCACCAGTTTCCTCCCACAGTCCAAAGATGTGCAGGTCAGATGAATTGACCATGCTAAATTGCCCATAGTGCTAAGTGCATTAGTAAGAGGGAAATGGGTCTGGGTGGGTTACTCTTTGGAGGGTTGGTGTGGACTTGTTTGGCTGAAGGGCCTGTTTCCACATTGTAAGGAATCTAATCTAATCTAATAGCCATGTTGGTTTCTGTTCTTAAGTAAATCCCAAAACTTTTTTTAAAGTTACATTCTCAAGTGAACGGTAACAATAGGTGCTATGTCAGCTCAGATAATTCATTGTAGGTGTGAGGTTAAAGTCTGGCTGTCTGTGCCCCAATGTTCAGACTGATTTCTATTTCTAAAAAAGGGGCGTGTAGAATCTTACGTGGATTCATGCAGTTTTTGAGCAAAATAAAATGTAATTCTGCAAGCTCATCTGATAATCTTCAACTCTACTTTCTAGCCTTTTTCCTATAGCCCTTGAAGCCCTTACTGATTAAAAAATCTATCTCAGTCTTTAATAACTTAATGACCCAGCCTCTTTAGCGCTCTGTAGTAAAGAATTCATTACTTTATCAGGAAAGAAAATCCTCCTCATCTCTATCTTAAGTGTGTAACCCATTATTTTGAGATTATACTGTCTGGTCTTAGATACTCTCACCAGGAGAACTAACCTTTCTGTATCTGCTCTGTCAAGTTCATTAAAAATTTTGTATGTTTCAATAAGATCATCACTCATTCTTCTAACTTCCAGTGAGAACAGGCTCAACCTATTCAACATCTCCTAAATCAGTCCCTCCATACCTGATAGATATGTAAATCTTCTCCGGATTGCCTTCAATGCTAGATATCTTCACTCTGATAAAGGGGCCAAATCTATTCACAGTATTCCAGCAGTGGTCTGAAGCATCACTACTTTTATACTCCATTCCCTTTGAAATAAAGGCCAACATTTTGTTTGCTTTACCCATTACCTGTTGAACTTGATGCTAGCTTTTTGTAATTCATACACAAGGACTCCCAATCCCTCCATGCTGCACTTTAGTCTTTCTCCATTTAAATAATATTCAGTTCCTCTATTCTTCCTGCCAAAGCACAGTTTAACCTGTTTTTTGGCCTTGTACCATTGCCACTGATTCATACCTACTGCTTGTCTTCAAGAGGGAGCAGTCCAATTCAAGTAAGGAGCTGTCAGTTGCAGTAGGGGAATTATAGGTCATCTGTCACTAATGCAGCTGCTGACTGCTGCATGTTCTTTCCAGAGACGGCACTTTTCTGAGGCAATATGGAGGCACAATTTGTCACACTTCAGTTTTACCCTGTAGGAATATCAGTGCTGACCATTTCCACCTATCTAAGTCAGGCTGCCATAAAGTTATATCTTACTCGCATTAATCCTTGTACTTTAATTTTGGCTGCTCAACAGGTCTACTTCTACCACCAAGCTCTCCGTATTGTGCATTGTTTAGTGGGTGACCATTATCCAATCTAACAGCTTGCCGTAAGCCATTGTGGTCAACGTAGTTTTGTCTTTTTAGGGACTCTGCTGCCAATGGATCCCAAAGTGTCTTGTGCTTGGATGTTGTGTTGATCACTGTTAAAAATCACACAACACCAGCTTATAGTCCATTCTCCACAATCACCTGATGAAGGAGCGACGCTCCAAAAGCTAGTGCTTCCGAATAAACCTGTTGGACTATGACCTGGTGTTGTGATTTTTTAAAAAAATACTTTTACTGAAAAAATAGATTTTTTTAATATTAAAAGTACAAAACAATACAATTCAAAACAGTACAAAATAAACCAATGCAAAAAATATCCCCAACCCACTCTCATGTACAAATGTATAAACATATATAGATAAATATAGAATTTAAAAAAAAACCCCAAACTGGCTATTTAACTAAATAAATAAATAACCAACAAGAAGCAAATAAATAGTAATAACTCAGCCCAGCCAAACAAAATGCTCATATGTTCACAGTTCCTCTTCCCTAGATATTGGACTCGAGAAACACAATTGTTACGGCTATGTAAAAGCCCTTGTTAACGTGGCAGATAAATCTGTGTCAAGGTATTCCAAAAAGGGCTGCCATGTCTTATAAAAATTCTCAGTTTTGTGGTGTACCATATTGTAAGAAAATCCAGGGGAATAAGAATCTTCCGCCAACCCAACAGGCCTGGGGGGCAGTTTTCGGATATCCAACCTAGCAAGATATTCTTTCTTACACAGAACGTGAGAATATTGAAACGTTTTATCTTATGTGCGTCTGCAGGAAATACAATGGGCAGGCCGAAAAGGAGAGAGAGAGAGGGTCCTTCTCCACCCTTACACCCAAAATTCTCTCCAATGTGCCCGCCACAGCACTCCAATATGTTTGAAGCCTATCGCAAGACCAGAGACAATGGGTAAGAGTACCCGTACAGACCCTTGCACTTGGGACATACTGAAGATATCCCTGGTTTAAATTTTGACAAACAGTCTGGAGGCAAGTGGACCCTGTGGAGAATCTTTAACTGTAAAGCATGAGTCCTATTGCAAATTGATATCTTCCTTGCATTCTCCCAAATATCCTCCCATGCCTCTTAGGAGACTTCAACATCCAGCTCTCTTTCCCATATCCTGCAGAGTCGATCAAACTCATCTGAGGAGGCACCCTCAGACAGAAAGGGTAACCTTAGCACTTAGCACCCTCTCTGTATTTTTTTTTTGAATAAAATCCCTAACTTGAAAAAAAAACGAAAGAGATCTCGGTTAGATAACTCGTACTTCCATACTAACTGATCGAAGGACATCATTACATCTCCCTCAAATAAATCACCCATGCAAGACACACCCTTAGCTGCCCAATGTCTAAATCCTAAATCTATCATACCCGGTTGAAAACCCAGCATACCCACTATAGGCGTAAACAAAGATGTTTTGCCAATATTGCCTTCCCTCTGCAGAATTGCCCTCCATGCTTTAACAGTATTGATGTCTGCTGGGTTATGGCAGTCTTCCCTAACTGTCCTCATTTTGTACAAAAACAGCAAACTGGTAAGGGGGCACCTTGCCTGGGAGGCTTCGATAGCTAGCCATATTGAAGGAGGATCTCCACAAACCCAATCACTGATGTAGGACAAAAGCGAGCTTAATTGGTCATTTTTAATGTCTGGAAGGTCCACTCCCCCCAGTCTGAGAGGCAGTTGCAGTTTGGCTAATTTAATGAGGGGCCACTTATGATGCCAAATTAAGGAGCTGAACCAGCCATTCAGTCTCCTGGGTGTTTGCTTATTGAAAATCAGGGGAAGTATCTGTATAGAGTATAGCAAACAGGGGAGAATATTCATCTTAATAAGTGCTATCCGACCCAACCACGAGACTGGAAGTGCCTCCCATCTTTGAAGATCTTGTTTAATTTTTCCAGATAATTGGATAAAATGGACTTTGAACAGTATTTGTCCGGCTTGTCACCTTGCTCATATAACCTTTGCTTTGCAAAACCAGCTCCTTCTTTGCCATCTGCATGAGCACGGAATTTAATGCAGACCATAGTGCCATAATCCTTTGTAGTTTGACCAACGAGGGTCTGTCAAAGTAGGCCTTCTCGGCTGCTTTTAACCGTGCTTCAAGGAGACATTACTGCTCACCCTTCTGCCGCTTCCTACTGGCGGAATATGAAATAACTAACCTCCTAGCATAGGCTTTGGTAGTTTTCCAGAGGACGGATGAGCTATCAACCAAGCCTGTGTTGATGTCTACGAACACCCGAAATTCCCGAGAGAAATACTCCACAAACTTCTTATCCTTGAGGATTTGCCAGTACCTCGAACCCACTGTAATGTCCTTAATCTTAACCATAAGGTACACTGGAGCATGATCAGAGATGGTAATATTACCAATCGCACAAGATGCCACCAAATCCAGGGTTACTGCAGGGGTCAGAAAAATATCAATCCTGGTGTGACATCTGTGCAGATTGGAGAAAAATATAAAATCCCTACCTGTAGGGTGGAGACGCCTCCAGATGTCCACCAACCCTAACTCTCCACACAGGCCCACTAACTGTTTAGTTTGAACAGAGGGTATCGCAGGATATTTAGGCAACCTGTCTATTGTGGGATCCATGAAGCAGTTAAAATCTCCCCCTATAATGATGTGCCAGGACTCGAGAGTTATCAGTTTAGAATAAGCCTCTACCAAAAATTTAAGGGGATGAGCTGGAGGGCAATAAACATTTAAAACACCATATTCTTCCCCATTTATCAGGGCTGTAAGAATTACAAACCCTCCCGTATGGGTCTTTAAATGGGAGATTCTTCCTAACCAATATAGCCACTTCCCTACTTCTGGTATTCAGTGATGAAAAATAAACTCAGTCAAAGCCACTCCAAATGCTCCTTGTCATCCAAATGTGTCTCCTGTAACAAAGCAATATTCACCTTCTTTCTTAGACTCAAGAGTACCTTCTTCCTCTTAATCAGTGAGTGACTTCCCATGATATTCCAGGTACACCATTTAATCAAATCATTAGCCATAATCTTCTGCAATAACATTTAAATTCCAGAGAGGAGGAACCTGAACCACAAACAGCTGAGCCTTAGTGTCACATGATCCACCAAATAGAAAAACTGCATAAAGTAAAACCACTACATTTAACAAAACTATTGAGAATAAAAAAAACAAAATCCAAAAAACAAACCGACATATAAAGCGCCAACATCGCTGAGTAGGGGAACTCACCCCCTGTCTAGAGGGGGCAAATATCCATCCCAAACTGCCCATAAGTAGGCATCTAGACATCCCAACCACCTTCACTTCTCCTAGCAAGAGCCGCACTGCAAACACAAGCAGAAAAGAATAAACACCCCATAAGAATACCATCATGAATAAAAACATTTTCTCTTTGAAAAAAAAGGGAATAAATACCCCTATCCTTTGGTATATCCTAACTTAAAAACTGAAAATGTACATCTCAACTGCCGCCAAACATAGTTTAAACCAAATTATTATCAATAGCGAAAAAAAGAAAGACTAAGCTCCAATTGGACTTCTTCCATTTCTTTTCCAAAACGATAAAGACATACACAAACAACACTCTTTATATATGCTAAAATTGTTCAAATTAGGTTAGTTTGTCCACAAAGTCTCTTGCCTTCTCCAACATGTCAAAGAGATGTATGGCTCCATCTAAAGTGATCCGAGGCACTGCTGGATACCTCGGAGTACTGAAACCCAAGCTCTGTCAGTCTTCTTTTGACACAGTCTAAAAGATTTTTGTTTCTGGATCACCGCCACTGAGAAGACCTGAAGCAAATGATCTTAGAGCCCTCGTAAATTAGGACCTTCGGATGCTTCGCCTCCATGACTCTCTCCTTATCTCAGTAATGATGGAACCGCACCAGGAGAGGACAAGGACGTTGACCCAGGCCTGATCTCCACTCTGCAACGCAGTGAGCCCTCTCTATCTTCAATCCTCTTGTGCCAGCCTCCAAGTCAAGGAATTTCGGCAGCCAATCCTCAATAAATTCCGCAGGCTGCTCACCTTCCTTACCCTCAGACAAAGCAATGATCCGAATGTTCTTTTTCTCCTGCCCTTGTTCTCAAGATCATCCACTTGGTCACGCAAATTACGGACCTGCGTCTCCAGGGCTTGGATCCTATCCTTGGATGAACTGGCATCAGCTTCCACCACTGTGACCCTGTGCTCCACCATATCCTCTTCTCCAGGTCTCCCAGTTGTTGCTTATGCTTCTGCAGCATGAGAGAGATTGGAGACAGCTTCTTTTCATTTCGTTTCCCCAGCACCTCGCGAGATTTCGAGAACTCATTCAACAGGGCCTGGAAAGTACTCGACTCAGAGGATCCTGCAGGCTGTGCTGCAGACTCTGCCTCAGATGCACCTCCTCCCTTTTTCGACATCTCTGGATGGCTGGAAACACAAATAAGTTAATGTTTAGAAGTTTTTGGGACTCCACGATCTTTCCGGAGTCCCAAGATATCGCGATGGCCTGGGTTGGATGGCTTAAAGGTTCATCCCACTTGTAAAGCAATGCGGAGCTCTGCAGTGTGATCTTCTCAGATCGCTGCCCTCTTGGATCCTCTATTGTGTGATTTTTAACTTTGTACACTCCAGTCCAACACCAGTATCTCCAAATCGTGTTGGTCATTGACTCTTAATCATTTAGAAACTAAGTTAATAATATGGTTTCCTGTATTACAGTTTTCAAAATCTGAGCTTGTTTATTGAAGTTTTCTTTGGACCCTTAAACAAAATTATGACTTGCCATGCAATTGTGTGGTCGAAATAATTTCTGGAACTTTGTCAAGATATACTCTGTGGATGAAAGTTGGCATGAAGCTCAAAATATACTTGCTAAAAGAGAGAATACATAAATATTGCACAAATCAGCACTGCCTTATATGTAAAGAGTAGACAGGCTAGGCTTGTATCCCCCGGATTCGAGACGAGTCAGAGGTGACAATTGAAACATCCTGAGGAGACTTGACTGGATGGAGTTGGAGGTGAAAAGGATGTTTCTTGTGGGATAATCTAAAAATAGGGGTCACGGTTTAAAAATAAGGGGTCACACATTTAAGACAAGGGAAAAGTAAATAGAGGGTTGTAAATCTTTGGATGCAAAATCTTTTATTATTTTTAAGGCCGAGGTTTATCGATTCTTGACCTCCAAGGGAATGAAAGGTTGTCAAGGGCATGCAGGACTGCAGGGTTGAGGTTAAAATCAGAGTTCCCTTGATCTTAATAAGTGGTGGAGTTGGATTGAAGGGTCAAGTGGCTCTTGTTTGTATTTGCTTTCAGTAAATTATGATGTCCCCAGTTCTTATCAAGTGCTAATGGGTAATCATGTTCATGTCCAAGATTTATAGTACACTTGATTTGCCATTTCTGTCTATTTTGGATTGTGTGAAAAAGATGCCACTGGGTGGCACGGTGGCACAGTGGTTAGCACTGCTGCCTCACAGCGCCAGAGAGCCGGGTTCAATTCCCGCCTCAGGCGACTGACTGTGTGGAGTTTGCACGTTCTCCCCGTGTCTGCGTGGGTTTCCTCCGGGTGCTCCGGTTTCCTCCCACAGTCCAAAAATGTGCAGGGGTCAGGTGAATTGGCCATGCTAAATTGCCCGTAGTGTTAGGTAAGGGGTAAATGTATGGGTGTGTTGCGCTTCGGCGGGGCGGTGTGGACTTGATGGGCCGAAGGGCCTGTTTCCACACTGTAAGTAATCTAATCTATCTAATCTAATCTAATCTAATCTAATCTAATCTAAGTGTTTGATCTGATTTGGCCAACACTGGTTTAAATCAATTATATTTTATATCAAGTGACAGTATACTTGATAATTTATATTTTAGGTCACAATTTATTTGGTTTCTGTTTCTAATAAAACAAATCACATGGTCACTTTGATGGAGCAAGTTTTGTTCAAAATTAATCCGTTTCAATAAATAACTTTCCATAGTCTAATCTGTAAAAGATCTTTTTGCTGTAAACCCTGCATCAATGGTCCTGGTTGACTGCCAATGTAACTTCCAGTTTCTGGCTTATAAGTTTGCATCATGTGCCAGGGATTTTTCCATGACACCAGTCTTCTCTCACTTCCATTAGCTGATTACTTTTCAAAATGTAAAATTAGCTGTAGAATCTGCATATCAAGTTAGCATATTTGACTTCTTGGAAGCTGAAGTCAAGCTGAATCCATTTAAGCAAAGGGTATTCTAAAGCGTAGCTTGGCATTGAGCCATTTCTAGGTAAGGTAATGAAGTGCTGGTAAGAAATTTGCAAAAGATGCTCTTTTATTTCCCCTTCATGTTGGGGAAAGGTTTATTCCTGTCTATGCTCTCCTATGCTCATATTTTATACATCATCTCAATCATGTCGTCCCTTGATCTCCTCTGCTGTAAGGAAAACAACCCTAGTCTATCCAATTTTTCTTCATAACTGATATTCTGCAATCTGGGCACCATCATGATAAGTCTCCTCGGCACCCTGTCCGATGGTGTCACATTACTCCAATAGTGTGGATTCCAGAACTGCACACACTCTCGCTGTGGTCTAACCAGTGTTTTATACCTTTTCAGCAGAACTGCCTTGTGCTTAAATTCTATGCCTTGGCTAATGAAGGCATTTCGTAGAGTCATAGGGTCATAGTGATGTCTAGCATGGAAACAGACCCTTCGGTCCAACTTGTCCATGCCAACCAAATATCCTAATCTAATCTAGTCACATTTGCCAGCACTTGGCCCATATCCCTCCAAACCCTCCCTATTCATATACCCATCCAGATGCCTTTTAAATGTTACAATTATACTAGCCTTCACCACTTACTCTGGCAGCTCATTATATACATGTACCACCCTTTGCGTGAAAAAGTTGCCCCTTAGGTCCCTTCGAAATTTGTCCCCCTCTCACCCTAAACCTATGCTGTCTAGTTCTGGACTCCCCTTGTGTTGTGTTAACTACATTGTCCACCTACCTGATCTCTTAAGGGACTGGTGTATATGCACACCAAGTTCTCTGTAATCCTCTGTGCTTCTCAAGGTTCTGTTGTTCATCATTTAAGCTTGCTTTATTTGTCATACCCAAGTGTAACCCCTCACACTTATCTGAACTGACTTCCATTTGCCACTGATCAACCCATCTGACCAGTCTATATCTTCCTGTAATCTAAGGCTATCCTCCTCACTATTTATCATTCCGTCAGTTTTTGTGTCATCTCCTAGATTTAAGTCTAAATCATTTAGATAAACCTCAATCAGCAAGCGGCTTAACATTGACTCCTGTCGGAACTCGCTGGACACACACTTCTAGTCTGTAACAGTGACCCATCAACTCCATTTTGTGAAAGGAAAGCAATGCAAAAGCCCTGTAAGTGATCTGTGCACCTCTTTAATCTCCAGGTATTAAAAGCATGTCTCAAAATGAATTAGCTTTGCCCGTACACTGGTTTAGTCAGGAGTCTGTACAATACAACAGCATTGCCACTCAAGGGAAATGCTGTTATGACTTCAGTCAGTTCAGTCAACTGCAATCCAAAAATGTGCAGGTTAGGTGGATTGGCCTTGCTAACTGTCCTGTTAGAGACAAAAAAAAGCTGCAGATACTGGAATCCAAAGCAGACGAGCAGGAGTCTGGAAGAACGCAAGACAGGCAGCATCAGAAAGAGAAGAAAATGTTTCAGGTATAACATTTCGCCCCATAGCACCCAGGGATGTGCAGGCTAAGTGGATTAGCCACAGTAAATGTGGGATTTGAGGGATAAAGTGGGGACCTGGGTCTGGGTAGATGCTCATTGGAGGGTCAGTGCAGACTCAATGAGCCAAATGGCCTCCTTCCACAATAAAGATTCTATTATTCTATGAATTCATGAGAGACTTTGCTGTTCCTTGTTCAGATAGATTTATCTGCTTTTGGGGAAGGAGCAGGCCTTCTAGAATAGGAGTTGCTTCAGGAGTTGGACAGAGGGCTGACACAACATTAATGTTTATTAGCATACTGTCAGCTTTTCATATTTAAAAAGGATTCAATTCACCGTTGGATGAGTGTTCTTGCCACTTGCAATTTAGAATCTCAGATGTCCAGTGAAAATACGATGGATGAATCCCCTGCTTTATTTTAACCACCATCTGGAGCATCTGGTTTTGTCTGACATTGACCTGTAACTTCTTCAACAGAATGCTTGGGCCAAGTCATATCTTGACTGTAAAATTTTGAGTTATGGAATTGCATGCAAATCACAAACTACAGGTGTGTAAACAAGAAAAAGACTGCAGATATAAGTATTTACCTAACTCATAAAAAATGATTTTTAATATTATAGATTTTATTTTTTAAGATTCAAATATCAGTACCATATCTCCTAGGTTTTTGCTCCCAAAGCACTGTTCTAAATTGATGCCATTAGTTGTTTGGTCTCCTCAAAACAATTCTGACAGTTGTTTTTAAACAATAGATTTCTGACTTGGAATGTAGTGATCAGGAAATGGAATCAATGCTAAAGCATCGAAAGGCAGATACAAGGAGCAGACCATTCAGCCCCACCATTCGCTATGATCATAGCTGATCATCCAACTCAGTATCCTGTTCCTGGTTTTTCCCATACCCTTTGATCTCTTTAGTGCTAAGAACTATATCTAAATCCTGATTTGAAAACATTTGATGCTTTAGACAGAATCACTTTCTGTGGCAGAGAATTCTATAGGCTCACCATTCTCTAGTGAAGAGATTTCTCCTCACCTCAGTCCTAACTGACCTATCTCATACTTTTAATCTGTGATGCTTGGTTCTGGACTCCCCTGCCATTGGGAAAGTCCTTCTGCTTTTGTCCTGTCTACTTCCATTAGAATTTTATACATTTCAGTGAGATCCCCCCCATACCTCTAAATCCAGTGAATACAGTCTTGACTGAATCAGTCTCTCTTCACACTTCAGTCCTGCCATCCCAGAAATCAGTCTGGTAATCCTTTGTGCAATCCCTCCATATCCCAAACATTCTTCCTCAGATAAGGAGACAACAGCTTGGCATTTACCCTAGGGATGGAAGGTAGTAACATCATTGTATAAAGGACGATAATTGTGGTTGTTTGAGCTGGTAGCAGCACTACGGATGACCCAAACCCAAAAGGTCAAACTTTTGACTGCTTCTGCAGTGGCCTGCGCAGTATAACATGGATGTTAAAATGTTTATGTGGTAGAAGCAGGGAGAATTAATGCAACATAATGTCTAATTTCCATTTGAATGTGGTCCACATTAGAGGTGAATGTGCAGCATTCGCCTCATGAGAGGAGAGGAAGATCCCCTTCTATTCTTAATTAAAATTTGCAGCATCCTCAAAGTTATTGGTTACCTGGGATTAATATTTGTAAGAAAACAAATAGTACCATTGAAATTGACTCAGTATACAATCGTTGTTGTCTCATGGCAGATTCCTGGCTCATTGTCTGCTGTTGCTTCCTCTTGAGCTGCTTTCTTGGCATTTACTTTGTCAGTGGTGGTTTGCCATTACCTTCCACTTTGTGTCAGAATGAGGAGGAAGATCCTAAGTCTAACTTGGACAAACTGGAAATCAAACCTGCATTGTTGGCACCGGTCAACTGAGCTATCCAGCCTCCATGTTTAAACTATGACTTACCAAATTATCCTGCTATGGTTTTGAGAGTCTTAAATTCTCAAAAGTGCTAAGACCAATGTTGTAGTGTTCAGTGCAGACTTAATAAACGGTGCCGATTGCTGTTATAATTTCCAGCTGTGTGGTCATGATATTTATGATGTGTTGTGAAGGGATAAATGAACCACACAGTATAAATTCAATCCAGATGAATTAATTGGACTAACTGATTTGATCAAGATTATCAATGTTCAGTGTTGTGTTTGCATAGTACAGAATACCATTTGTACTGACATGTGTCTTAATTTAACTAGCATATCAATCACAGTAGAAATTGTGTCTCTGCAGCAGGGCTTGTACATAACCATTTGACTCAAAGGTAAGAGTGAAAGCTTAGGCATCACTGAGACCAAAACTTACTTTAATGATTGCTGGAATAACAGTAATATTGTGTGATGGAGATGTGGTCTAATGAGTTTCCGCATTTATATTTGAAGTCATAGAACTCTACAGGAGGGACAGCTGTACAGATCCTTCGGTCAAACTCGTCCTTGCCATCAAATATTCTCCATTAATCTAGTTCCATTTACCAGCATTTGGTCCATATCCCTCTAAACCTTTCCTAATCATATGGGTATATGCATAGGAAGGGTTTAGAGGGATATGGGCCAAATGCTGACAAATGGGATTATATTAAATTAAGATATCTGGTCGGCATGGACCAATTGGACTGAAAGATCTGTTTTCATGCAGTGCAGCTCTATGACTCTAAGTATAAATGAGGGAGCACATCTCCATCACACAATATTACTGTTATTCCAGCAACCATTAAAGTAAGTTTTGGTCTCAGTGATGCCTTTGCGGTACACTCACCTTTTGAGTCACATTGTTATGTTCAAGTTGAGAGTGTGGTGCTGGAAAAACGCAGCAGGTCAGGCAGCATCCGAGGAGCAGGAAAATCGACATTTCGGGTAAAAGCCCTTCATCAGGAAGAGCCTTTTCAGCAGCACACTCTCGACTCTAATCTCCAGTATCTGCAGTCCTCACTTTTGCCTGGTTATGTTCAAGACCCGTTGCAGAGACACAATGCCTTATCTAGACTTGTGCTTCTGTACAGTACTAAGGCAGTGCTACACTGGTGGATGTGTTTTATTTGGTTGAAACCCTGAACTAACCTTCTGGTACACAGGGGGAAAAAAAATCAATTTGAAAAATGTCATCAGGGAGTTCTGTCTTGGCAAGTCCTCAATTCGCATCACAGAAAGCAGAGCCTCCTGATTTCCTATGCTGTTAAATTTAGGATCTTGTGTGTGCGCAGTTTGATTTTGGCATTTCTTTATGTTACAAAATGGCTGCAGTTTAGAGCCACCTAATTGGTTGTGAAACAATTTGGATTGTCTGGGAACATCGAATACTATACAAATGCATGTTCTCTCTTCAAGAAACTTGCATCTTTAGATTTAAAGCTTGTTACCCTCTGTTAGGACCAAGGCCTATTTATTCCAGACCCCATTTTGAACCATCATAGCATTCACAGGGTATGAGATGATCCAGAAATGCTGGACCCTAAGTCTCATCATGGAAAATACATTCCTTTATTCCTCAGCAGATCAATCATTTTCATCTTGTCATTTTTTAACAATACAACAATTCTGTCACAGCCACCGCTCTACATACAAAGTAATTTCAATCAGCACTGGACTTGGTGTTCAACACTCTTGGGCCAATCTATCTAATTATCATTCTCAACATTCCAAAATGTGCTTGGTGAAATTCAAGTTGCTTAAATCTATTTTATCTTAAGAATAAGCAGGTATCATGGAAATCTTTTCACGAAATAAATTGAATTGCAGTAAACATGTAATGTGTTCTTGCACTCTAATAAACTTTTGTCTGTTCTGCCTTTAGGACCCTGTTTTCCCCTCTCCCTTGGGTATTATTCAAGCTTTCCCCTAAAAGTAAAATTGATACCTGCTTTAACTACTCCAAATGGCAGTGAGATCCACATATTGACCACTCTGTTCAAAGAATTTCTCCTAGTTTTTAAAATTTGATTCATTAATGTGCTAATTAATAAATAAGCTCCTTACTCCAAACTCATGCACAAGCTTCTCCAGGTGCATCTTGCTCCATCTTACCTGACAGTTTCAGCATATCGATATGGTAAATGTCTTGTAAAATTTTTTCTTCAATATTCTCCTTGTGTATGAAGATCAAAACTGCCCACCATGATCCTCTGGAAATGACCAGTCAACATTTTGTTTCAGAGCGTCTAAACATTAGACCTGAGGAGTAAAACACAAATCAGAATAACCTGGCATGAGAGAAGCAGGAGATTAAATACACAATTAAAAGCTTAAAAGCTTTGCTGTATGACGTGATTATGTTTAGAAGTCAATCAGTAAAGAACGCCACGAGAAAAAAAATCAAGTAATGTAGAAGCGATGAAACTGGCAGTCGCTTGAAGCTGTACTCTGTAGAAAAGTCAACAATAAACTCGTACAATTTGAACTCAGTGTTTTAATTGGCTTGCTCAAATCAAATAGAAATCGTGATAATCTCTTTCTCTTTTTGACCTTTTCTCTGCCTTTTTAATTCGTGTCTGAGTTTGTTTAAAGTAATGGATAATAAAGGTTTGTTATTTTCTAGTTTCATAGCTATCTAATTTGGTCGTGAACCTCTGTTTACTCAAATGTCTGGTATTGTTGTTAACTACTTGTTGACCCATTTTGTTGTCAATCCCCAAATACTTATCATAATTTTCATTATAGATTTTGTTTTCCTAGTTTTCCATATGATACAAGAATCAAACTTGACGAGTGGGAAATAAGTTAGAGGAAAAGTTTGGTAACTCATGTTTTTTTTCAATTTCATTTTGCAAGTATTTATATGCTGAATGTGTGGAAACAGTGCTGGCTATTTCAGTAGGTAAATTTGAATGGAGCTAGTGAATACTTGATGACAGATGGATGACTGTTTCTTGTTTGGAAAGATTTTGGATGCTGGTGAAGCACCTTGATCCAACGATTTGGAGATATTTTCTTCTTCCTAGTATTTGACTTGTGTGTGAGAAATCTGTGTCTTTGTGGCAATATGTACATTTGGTAATTGCTGACTAGCCATGAATGGAGCTGCGAAAGCACCATTTTAACCATATTTAATAATTCTAATAATTATATGTGTACATGCACATAACAAAGCAATTTTATTAGCTGGCACCTCTCGAACCAGGATTGTGCCAGTTGAACAAATATTCCAGGTAATGAAGGGGTCCACATAATCAATGTGAAAACATACACTAAGTATTAGAAACATAATGCAGGGAGTCATTGTTGTACTTTATCTACAGCATAAATCACTCAAATAAAACTTAACAGCAAAGAGCTTTCTCACTCACACCCTCAACTGACTGTTCAGACATTCTAGTGGATCATTATATTTGAATAAACACTCAAAATTCAATTAACTATATTGTGTGGCCATTCAGTTGAACAACAAGTATGTTTACAATGTGGTAAATAAATTTCAAAAATCTATAATAATTGGACAGAATAATATAGCAAACTTCAGTATCCGAGGTGTATAATTTTTGCCACTTTATCAAGAGTGCTGGTACATAAGGTGCCAGTTAAAATTAAGTTTGCTCTACATCTAAAAGTATTTCACATGCCTGAATTTTCTGAAACAATTGTTAACGTCTGGGGTTATATAAATCATATTTTTGATACCATTGCATGAGGAGACCATTGAACGATGAGAGAGCACTTTCAGAAAATCTGATCAAATTAAGTGAACTACAAGCAGTATAGGATGGAATTTAATGTGACTGAATGTTAAGTAAGCTATGTTGGTGAAAACAACACTATATATGATAAGAATAAATGAGGGTTAATTGACTGGTCAAATAAGAATTAGCATGTTGTTTAAATTTAAGGTTGTGAATGACTTGAGGAATTTGGAGGTGATAGTGTTTCCATGCACTGTTGCTTTTGTCCTTCTAGACGGTAGATGTTGTGAATTTGAAAGGTACAACCAAATGAGCCTTGGCCAAGTTGCTCCAGTGGAATACAAATTGAGCATGGGAAGCGGAGGCATTTAATAGTACTGTTAATGACCCATTTCATCACTTTGCTGTTGAGTGATGGATTACTAATTTATTCAAATGGATTTGTCCTGCTTTTTGTGGACATGACATGTCAGGGCAATTTAACAGATTTTTGGATAGATTGCAGTGTCGTAGCTTAGCATAGTGTGGCTAGTTCTGCAGCACAAATCTTCAGTATAATAGCCAGGATGTCGTCAGACCCCACAATTTTTGCGCGCTCCATTGCCTTTAGCTGTTTCTTAATATCATGTAGGGTAGATAAAATTGGCTGAAGATTGGCATCTGTGATGCTAGGAACCTGATTCAGCTTTGCCTTTTGCACTACATGCTGGGTTCTCCCAACGTTGTAGCTAAGGATATTTGTGTGGTCTCTGTATCATGTTTGTTGTTTATTATTCTGCATGATTTTATGGCCAGTTGAGATAAATAAATGAATATGTTGATTCTGAAGTTGCAATCTTCTATTTGCAAGGTTGTTTGTATTGTCTGTGTCCATTCTTTTGTCTACCAGTATTCATGACTGGATGTAGTAGGTGCAAACCTTTGATCTGTTAGTTGTGGGATTGCCTTGCTCTATTGCATACTTCTCCAGCCCTTTAACATGCATGTAGTCCCATATTGTAGTTCGACCAGATTGAGACCTCATTTTTAGGTGGGCATGGGGCAGCACAATGGTTAGCACTGCTGCCTCACATATTTGATTGCAGCTTTGGATGACTGTCATTGTGGAGTTTGCAAATTCTCACTTGTGTCTGTGTGGATTTCTTCTGGGTGCTCCTGTTTCCTCCACAATCCAAAGATGTGCAGGTCAGGTGAATTGGCCACGCTCAATTGTCCATAGTGTTAAGTGCATTAGTCAGGGGAATTATAGGGTAGGGGAATGGGTCTGGGTGAATTACTCTTCGGAGGGTCGGTGAGGGCTTGTTGGGCCAGATGGTCTGTTTCCATACTGTAGGGAATCTAATCTTAAAAAAAAATCCTTCACTGTGGAGGTAGGTGGAATTCTGTGTGGGTTTGCGGTTCAGTTTAATGTTAAAGTCACAGTGCAAATGTAGTCCTAGTCCTAATCTTAATTCTAACTACATAATGGTGGTGTGTGATTTCAATTACTTTTTGTTAAATAGGTCAAATGTATCAGCAGTACCAGCAACCAGGATATGCACCTCAACAACCACCGGCCCAGGCACAGTATGGACTGCAGTACCCAGGTGAGGACGCAGCAATAAAGGAAGAAAGTCGTCAGCATTGCTGAGTTTTAAATTCTTTGGAATTATCAAAGGGGAGCTTTTGTTAACTGTTTGTTGTTTAGTATCATTGAGCTCAAAAATTAAAAAAGGCAGAAATCTAGCTAAGTATTTCTTTTTTAAAAAAGCACAAATGAGCAATTTAACATGTGGCATAATAAACATTTAAGCTAACATTCACAAAAAAGTTGAGTATGACAAAGTACAATAAAGAGGGAGAGATTAGCTGCATTTTGGCTCAATTACATGAAAATAACTCTTATCTCATTGAACAGAATAACAGGTAATGTAGCAGGGTTTTTTTCTATCACAAAGGACCTATACTAAGGTATTTACTTTGATATTAAATCATTGTGCCTGCATCACTTACTTGTGGACAGACTTCTTTTTTACTGACTGCCAATTTAAAAGCAAAATAGTTTAAGATGCAGTTTCATGTATGTGTGTGGAAGTCTGACTTTGAATTTATGCTAATATTATTTATAATTAGTAATAAAGCTTTCTATGGAACTTTGCAGTTGGCCATTTGAGCTGAATTGTTTCTTTTCTCTCTCTTTGTATCAAAAGACATTCCTTGATGTTTTTGTGTGGTGAACTTGGAGCACTTTTTTTAAACAAAGCTCTAAGTAGATACATCATTAAAACTACTGTTAAGTATTTTTAGCCAGGATAGCCAGTTGTCCACATGATTGAGTTGCTTTAAAATAATTGAAAATTACTATTCCAAAAAAAGGCAAACTGAGCCAAATCTGCCAGGAATGTGCTGATATTGCTAGCATTAACAAGTGTAACCTTGACCCCATCCAAGTAATTTTTCCGGTACTGTTTTCGTCATCAGTGGTTGTGTGTTAACTTCACAACTCTTCATGTTGCAGAGAATGGACGCCATCATGGAGTAAGTCCCTTTCCTTAAGGGTTGGCTGCTTTCTAACTGCATATAGGGTAGCACATGATGCAGACCAAATTTAATGTAGACGAGTGTAAAGCATATGGTGACAAAATGAAGTATAATTATTGTGTGCTGTTTGAAGAGTTGATGGTAATGTTCAAAACATTCCAGTTGCTGGACTTATCAAATAATCTGTCAATCTAGCAATCAAAAGGCAAGGTTTGGAATTATAAACCACAGTCCAAAGATGTGCAGGTCAGATGAATTGACCACGCTAAATTGCCCATAGTGTTAAGTGCATTAGTCAGAAGGAAATGGGTCTGGGTGGGTTACTCTTTGGAGGGTTGGTGTGGACTTGTTTGGCTGAAGGGCCTGTTTCCACATTGTAGGGAATCTAATCTAATCTAATCAAATAAATTTAAAGTACCACATTCAGAAGGAAGCAAAAGTTCAAACCAAAGACTGGCAGTTTCAGACTCATCTCATAGTAACTCAACGTTTATATCAGGAATAATATTCATTGCAACTCTTCCACCTGCTTAGATTCTTTGTAATTTCAATTCATGAATGCCCAAGGCTTTTCTTATTATTTAGCCTGGCAGAACAATGTTGAGTTATTATGAGATGTTTCATTTGCTCCCTTTTTAGCTGTAGTTTGTCTTGCTTTAAAAGTAACGTTAATTCAATTAAAAAAATGTCAATTTTGAAGATTGATTGTGAGGTCTGAGAAGAAAAAGCTTGATTACAGTTACTTTTCCTCAACTGGCTCACACTCTGTGTTAGTGGATTCTTGCACTTGTCTTGACTGTCCTATGTGTACATAGTTATTTTTTTACCCTCCATGTTTCTTGGATACCTCATTGTTCAATGATCAAGATGAATGAGGAGAAATCACTGCTTGGAATTTTGTGAGCACTTATGGGGACGCTGAGGGCTTTTTACTTGTTGGCTCATGAAACTAGCTCAATATAAAGAAGACATTTTTACAAGCCAGCAGTACTTGCAAAGGATACATTTGTTGTCTGGGTTCCTGCTAAACCTTCAGAACCAGACATGTCTTGCACCTATGTACTTCCTATTAGTTAAGCACATATGGAGAAGATTACAGTACAAAAAAAAGTGATGGAAGGTGAGTACAAAGTCAGGGGTTTGGGAATAGCCTTCATCATGTCAGAATATTACATTGGAAACACCGATTGAATTCAGACTCTTGACGCATTGAACTCTTGAATATAGAATATAGGATTGAGGCAACTTTTTCAAGGTCAGTGGGTCATCGGGTCACCTTGACCTGTCGCTCAAAAAGCCTCTCAGCCTGCATAATGCTAGCTGAATTTCAAAGGAATATTATGGAATCTCCTAACAGAACAGGAAGTCATTTTGCTTGTATTGTCTGTACCAGTTCTTGGAAAGAGCTGTCTAATTTAGCCCTATTGCTCAGTGTTTTTCCTACAACCCTGCAGTTGGTCCTGCAAATGTATGGCCAATTGCCTTAGGCAAATTCTAAAGGATGTGCTTCCATCCCCCTTTTTAGTTGGCATTTTCCAGATCTGAACACACTTATTATCTCTAAACAAAGAAGTCCTGCTTGCTCCTCTGGTAATCTCTAGTTACTGGTCAATTTGCCACAGGAAAACCAGCAGCGTTTGCTGTTCACACTTTTCATTTTGAAAAAGATTGTGCAAGAAATTGTTCTAAGTGTGTGAGATTGTTCTGCTGTATTAGTGTCCCTCATTTTGAATACATCTATTAAGTGTACCAAAAAAGAGAAAATGCTGGAAAATCTCAGCAAGTCTTGCAGCATCTGTAAGGAGAGAAAAGAGCTGATGTTTCGAGTATAACTGATCCTTAATATTTTTCCCAAAGTATAATACACAGAATTGCAAATGCTCATTAATTTGAAGAGCTTTTAGGACTACTCCAAATAATAGTAGAATAGCATAAAAGTGAAAATCCAATTTTTTTGATAATTGTTTGAGCTGGAATTTACTGAACCTAGACATATTTACTGCATAGCATAGACCATCCAGAATTGGTATGATTCTGAACACAAACTGACAGTTTATCAAACCAGCAGCGTTTGCTGTTCACACTTTTCATTTTGAAAAAGATTGTGCAAGAAATTGTTCTAAGTGTGAGATTGACTTAAATGTGGTTGCTTTTAATGGGCATACAACTAGGAATCAGTTGGCACTTGTTTCATTCAGGTGTTTCTCCAAGAGAGATAACAGTTGGTTGTAGCCCATGGTGTTAAAACTTAAATTCTCACCAGGGAAATTGCTGAATCTCTCAGCAGGGTTTGTATCAAGGTGAGCAGCAAGTGCCCTTGTTTAACCCTGCCAACAAATTCAAGATCAATAAAATTGCTTATGTGAAACTGTACTCGGTGAATCTTTTTATTCTGTTGGTGTATTAGTTATGGTGACATTCACTTATTTTTATATTTTTCTTCTAGGTTATAACCAACAACCAACCTCCCAGCAGCAAGCTCAGCAGTTCCAAGCTTACAATCAGCAAGCATCCCAAGCTCCTGCACCTGGATTCTCCACTCAAGCCCAGCAATTACCATCACAGCCTACTCAGCAGTACCAAGGGGGCTCCTATGCACCACAAAATTATACAACACAAGCTTCTCAGCCTGCTAACTACACAATGCCACCTACCTCCCAGCCTGGTATAGGTCCAAATCAACAAGGGGCTTACCAACCAAGGCCGGGTTTCACACCATCCCCAGGGAGCAATGTGACACCACCACCGTCTGCATCTAATCCATATGCACGAAATCGTCTCCCATTCGCTCAGGGTTATACCCAACCTGGCCCAGGCTATCGGTAAGACTCTAGGGATGCTGGAAAAGCTGCAAGTCTACTTACAGCTGCTAGGTAATAATTTCCATCCATGCAAAGAGAGTCCAAAACTACGTGATTGAAATCAATTTATAATCTAAAGCAGAGCAAGCCCTTGTAGTAGCTTCAGAATAATGGATTTCGTTCGCTGGGGAAAGAGACCAAATAGATTTATTTTCTCCTATTTTCTGCTTTCAAACGTATCAGCATCATAGCATAAGAACTTTTATTGAGACACAACCTAAAAATGTGTTAAGTGATTTTGACTTTGTAGACTGCCTTGGCGAAAGAACAAAGAAATTTAACTCTAGTTTGGAAGTAGACCATGGATGTGATTCATTTTTATTGTTAAATGAATAACGATATGTACTAAGTGATATCCTGATTAAATTGAGATTAGAAGTTAACATGTACAAAAAAGTAACATCCACTTAGAAACTAATAAAGATGTTGAAACTTATAATTTTATTTTAAACATTTATTTATGTTTTTGTCTGGGCTCTAATTTGTGTTCAGTATAACATTTGTATTTTGTTAATTTATTTAGTTTTCAGGAAAAAGAACAAGAATTTCTCTGATGATTGGTGTGCTTTCAAATTTTGATACTTTGATCTCAGGTTGGGGAGAAGTCGTCTCCTGTCTTTGACCATTTTGATCAGGACATCAATTTTCTTTTTCCTCTGCAAAGTGAAACAGATTGTATTCACACAGAAAGATGAAGTTGTTTCTCATCGCACCTTTAATGCCGACAGAGTCCTTGATCAAATCCCAAAGTGCAGTCATTCTTTTTCCAGTATTTTCTTGTAAAATTTTTATCCAACTTCCTAAAGTTCTAAACTTCACTACATAATTGTGCTGTGTTACTTTCCTAACCCATCAAACTGCCAAAGCCTCTTTGGAAATATATTTAAGCTTCTAGCAAAGCATTTGCACATTTTTTGAACATTTAATTTTATTTAATTCCATTTCCTCCCTTGCATTTATTTGAGGCATATGCTCAGAAAATGCAGTATTGGCATAGAGGATATTATGGAAGCCAAGGAGACACCTGCTGTACTTTCGCTGCTACACCTCTTGTGGCTCAATTCTGTTTTGGCTTGTACAATTAAACTGAAGTATTTGCCCAGTTTATTTTGATGCAAATATATATGCTTTTGCAACTTTTGTAAAAAAAAAAGAGGAGGTATGCATTCTTGACATGAACAGTGACTCCAGCTCAAAAATATTTAATTGGATGTAATTGGCATTGGGACACCTTAATTTTATGAAAGTTCAAGTTTTGTTCTTACATGTGTATATGAATGAATCTGCATGTTCACATGTATGTATGTTTTTTCTCAGTTTTAAGCAGCATTAGTCTTCAATCTTCATTTAATAATAAAGTGTTATAACATCTGATGAATTTACACAGGAGTTTAAATTGATCTAAAATAACTTCACTTCAAATTATTGTCGTGATTTAAACTGGGAATAATGTACTGGCAAAAAATACTTGTGTAGTAATGGGACATGACAAAATGTGTAAAAATCCCAATGAGAGCACCACAAACCAACTTTGCCTGACTGCTATTCAGGACAAAAGCATACCAAAGTTGTTTTAGTAGTTACAAAAATAACTACAGGGAGGCTGTGGCCGAGTGGTATTATCATGGACTATTAATTCAGAGATCCAGGTACTGTTTTGTGGATTGGGTTCAAAACAATTTTAGGTGTTGTCCATTCTTTATTTCTCCCACTTTAGTATCCAAAAAAAATTGTATTGTACACCTCAACAAAATGTAATACTTGTTTTTCAAGTTGTAAACAGATTTCCTGGTATCCAGTTATAGAAATCCCACTTCTATTTCAGTTTATAATTCCAAACCATTAAAAATGTGCTGTGTTACATAGTGCCACCCTTAAACAAAATGAAATTCAATATTTAGATGTGTTTCATTGAGAAAATCTAACACAACAAAATTTGTTACTTATCCCCATTTATTCCTTAAGCAATATTTCAACAATTCCTTGTTATTTACTTCCCAAATTCTTCAACTCTTTCAATATAATCACATTCTTGATAATGATCAGTTATAACACTATCTTTTCCTGCAATTGAAGTTTTTACATTGAATAGTTGAATCAGTAAGCTGCATCAGAACTGGCTTCTCTATTGCTGATTCTTCATCTCTCAATAACAATGTGCCTACCCCCACCTACGGTCACTGGCATTAATAACCATTTTAACATACTTCATACTGTCGTGGTGGCCAATGCCATTCATGCTGTTCATTTAGAAGACTTGCTTTCAGTTTCCCAAAGGCTGATTGGCAATCTGCTGACTATACCATTGTTGCCTGTTTTCATAACCAGTCTGTTATTGTCGGTTGAAGTTAGGGTCAAATTTCAGATAAAATCTACATATTTTTAAAAATCTCATGATTTCCTGCTTAGTTTTAGGAACAGGGAATTTTATTTGAGTCTTCAGTTTTGCTGTTCTTGGTAACACTTGCACTTGCCCTTGCCCTTGCCCATGCCCTGCTTTTGCAGATTCACTCTTGGCAAGCTAATTACTAAGCTGGCTAACTGTAGTTGTTTAAATAGGTCTTCTAGTTGCTTTACATGTTCTTCCCAGGTACTTGTGTTTCTAACACTGTCTAAATAAGATGCACTGTATGGCACTTTAGCTATGACTTGATTCATTAGTCTTTGAAATGCATCTAGAGCATTCTTAAACCAGAGGGCATCACTATACATTATTATATCATATAGATTATGTCAAAGGTCTATATTTCATGAGTTTTTGATGTCAGTGGTACTTGTCAGTATTCCTTTAATAGATTCATCTTAATTCTTGTCTTCCTCCTATTGGAAGGATGTTGTGAAACTTGAAAGGGTTCAGAGAAGATTTATGAGGATGTTGCCAGGATTGGAGGATTTGAGCTACAGGGAGAGGTAGAATAGGCTGGGGCTGTTTTCACTGGACTGTTGGAGGCTGAGAGGTCTATAAAATCATGAGGGGCATGGATAGGATAAATAGACAAAGTCTCTTCCCTGGGGTGGGTGAGTCCAGAACTAGAGGGTATAGGTTTAAGGTGAGAGGGAAAAGATATAAAAGAGACCTAAGGGGCAACTTTTTCATGCAGAGGGTGGTGTATGTATGGAATGAACTGCCATAGGAAGTGGTAGAGGCTGGTACAATTACAAGCCATCTGGATGGATATAGGAGTAGAAAGGGTTTAGAGGGATATGGGCCAAGTGCTGGCAAATGGGACTAGATTAAGTTAGGATATTTGGTCTGCATGGATGAGTTGGACCGAAGGGTCTGTTTCCGTGCGTGCATCTCTATAACTCTTAAGTGAAGCACTGCTGACCCTATCAATACAATCATCCAACCAAGGAATTGGGTACAAGTCCATTTTTGCTGTTACACTTACTTTTCTGTAATCAATGCAGAACTACTGTGAAGTAACACTACTGTGAAGTTCAACTGGTTCAATCAGTTTTGTTTAGAATGTATTGAATTACTATTTCTACCTGAGTTTGTATTTCTGGATTTAACTATTAAGGATAGCATTTCATTGGGACTGATTCTCTCAAATCTACATCATGTCTGGCTAACATAATACATCCAGGTGTATCTCGATTTCCTTGAATTTTTTAAGTAACCTTCCAATTGATTTTCGGCTAAGTATGAACATGTGTTATACATATGTCCCAATATTTCTGTATATTGGTAAGTTGAATTGTAGGAGGTTCATTTTGTGAATCATAACCTCTCATCCTACGTCACTCTTGCTGTCCATGTCAACCTCCACTACTCTTACCTCCTGACATACTTGCTCTTTCTTGTCTTCTTCCTTCTGATGATATTGCTTCAACATTTTTGCAACATTACGGATTCTTCTACCTGTAATCTTGATTATCTACCAGATAAGTCCTGTTAATAACTGTCCTAATTACCTTTATTGGACCATTGAATCTCCCTTTCCGAGATGATTTGGAGATGCCAATGTTGGACTGGGGTGTACAAAGTTAAAAATCACATGCCACCAGGTTATAGTCCAATAGGTTTAATTGGAAGCACACTAGCTTTTGGAGTGTTGCTCCTTCATCGGGTGGTAGTGGAGAGCTCAATCCTAACACACAGAATTTATGGCAAATATTTACACAGTGTGATGTAACTGAAATTATACATTGAAAAATTGATTGTTAAGCCTTTCATCTGTTAGAATACCGTGATAGTTTCACTTCTTTCATGTATAAATCACAAAACCTTTTTTTTAAAAAGTTGCATTCTCGGGTTAGCTGTTAACAATGGTGATAGCTAAACAATATGTTGAAGGTGTTAGCCCCCTGTGTTCTCTGTTTATGCCATGATATTTAGATTGATTCTAAACTTAAAAAGTGGGATAACGGAGTTTTCCATGAATTCATGCAGTTTTTGAGCTCAGAGTTCTACATGAATGCATGCAGTTTCTGAGCAAAGTACAAGGATTGCAGGGTTACATTGTACTTTGCTCAAAAACTGCATAAATTCATGTAAAACTCCGTTATCTCACTTTTTAGATTAGAATCAATCTAAACATCATGGCATAGACTGAGAACACAGAAGGCTAACAATTTCAACATATTGTTTAGCTATCACCATTGTTAACAGCTAATCCGAGAATGCAACTTTTTAAAAAAAGGTTTTGTGATTTACACATGAAAGAAGTGAAACTATCATGGTATTCTAACAGATGAAAGGCTTAACAGACAATCGACTTTCAATATATAATTTCAGTTACATCACACTGTAAATTTTTGTTATAAATTCTGTGTTAGGATTGAGCCCTCCGCTACCACCTGATGAAGGAGCGATGCTCCGAAAGCTAGTGTGCTTCCAATTAAACCTGTTGGACTATAACCTGGTGTTGTGATTTTTTTTCCCTTTCAGAGGTTCACCTTGTAAAGATAATAGCACTAAATAGCTCATCTCCTTGAACAGTTTGAATTATAGCATGTTTGTCTGCTGATACATGAACATGTAATCCAATATTGAGGATTCATTTATTTGCCTTTTTAAAAAATCTAATTAATTTAATAAAGCTCTTACCTCATGACCACATGTCAGTTTTGAATGGACTAAATTCCGTAGATTTATTTATGGACTCTCTGGTAGCAGAGCGTAAGAAATCCATCTCTTTGTCTCAATCCTGTGGACGTTCATGACAATAGATTGTAATCATTGCTTTGAGAGTTTGATGTATTTCTCCAATGTTTTGGATACTCTAACATCTGTTTGTGGTATTAATTTGACCTCTTATGATGGACTTTATTTAGCACCACATGTATGGGAAAATACCTGGAAATTGTTCCTTTAACTGTTAGGACTCTTTAACCTGATTTGGACTTGTCATGATTATAAATGAAGGTATACATTTCACTCCAGCCGAATCATTCAATGTGAGCAAATGCGAGGTCTTGCACTTTGGAAAAAAGAATAGAAGCATGGATTACTTTCTAAACGGTGAGAAAATTCGTAAAGCCAAAGTACAGAGGGATCTGGGAGTGCTAGTTGAGGATTCTCTAAAGGTAAACATGTAGGTTGAGTCCGTGATTAAGAAAGCGAATGCAATGTTGTCAATTATCTCAAGAGGTTTGGAATATAAAAGCACTGATGTGCTACTGAGACTTTATAAAGCTCTGGTTAGGCCCCATTTGGAGTACTGTGCCAAGTTTTGGTCCCCACATCTCAGGAACGACATACTGGCATGGAACGTGTCCAGCGGAGATTCACACGGATGATCCCTGGAAAGGTTGGTCTAACATATGAGGAATGGCTGAGGATACTGGGATTATATTCATTGGAGTTTAGAAGATTAAGGGGAGATCTAATAGAAATTTACAAGATAATACATGGCTTGGAGAGGGTGGACGCTAGGAAATTGTTTCCGTTAGGCGAGGAGACTAGGACCCGTGGGCACAGCCTTAGAATTAGAGGGGGTAAATTCAGAACAGAAATGCGGAGACATTTCTTCAGCCAGAGAGTGGTGGGCCTGTGGAATTCATTGCCACAGAGTGCAGTGGAGGCTGGGATGCTAAATGTCTTCAAGGCAGAAATTGATAAATTCTTGAAGTCACAAGGAATTAAGGGCTACGGGGAGAATGCGGATAAGTGGAGTTGAAATGCCCATCAGCCATGATTGAATGGCGGAGTGGACTCGATGGGCCGAATGGCCTTACTTCCGCTCCTATGTCTTATGGTCTTATTTCTAAAGAGTAAGTCAAATGCATCTATGATTTCTTAACAACTCGTGCTGCCTCTGTTTGAAATAACTAGTCACATTCAAATTTTACTTTATAAGATGATAATAAACTATATTCACCAACTGTCCATTTACTAGCGCCTTGACTTTGTGAACTGCCTGGGGGCAAACTATATCCTACTCTAGAAAAAGACCTTTAGTCCTTTAATATAATTATGGATTCAGTTGCATCGTTTGAAGGAAAAGGGGGTTATCTTTCCTTTTGATATACAGCCATTCATATGTCTCATTTACTTTATTTGCCTTACCTGCACTCAGCAGTTTTTACCTCCTGTTCCCTGTGGTATTTTCATTTTGAGCTCCTTTTCAGATTTATTTTCATGACTTCCAGTAATGCCTACAGCCTTCCTGTGCAAGTTCTTGCATTCGGAATCATTGTCCAATTTCATTGCTGTGGAAACACTTAGGCTTTCGATTTTCACCTTCATCCTCTTCAGAAAAGCTAGTTGGTTTATAAATTCTTTTGTCAGAGTTCAACTAAATCTTAACTGACTCTGATGCCTCACTATTTGGAGTACCTGGTCTGTCATATTTCTACCTGCTGTTTTTTTTTTGTTTACTTGAAACTTGCAAATTTGTCACGGATAGCTCTTCCAACTGCAAGAAGGGTTCAGCTGCTTCTCATTATTTTAGTATGGAAAACCTGGTATCTGACCTTTTTTATTTTTCACAACTTCACACCTGTCTTGCTTTGTTCTGGTCCAAAATATCCACTTCACTGGAAAACTGCATCAATAATCAAGAACAACGAAAATGAAATAGCAATTGTACAAATTAAACAATATGCACGCAGACAAACAAAATCAATTAAGCCATGATGTGGAGGTGCTGGTTTTGGACTGGGGTGGATAAAGTCAAAAACCATGCAACACCAAGTTATAGACCAACAGGTTTATTTGAAATCACAACCATTCAGAGTTTGGCCCCTTCGTCAAGTGAAGTGAGAGGGAAGCACACAAATAAACCTGTTGGACTATAACCTGGTGTGAGATTTCTGACAATCAAGCCAGACAAAAGACAAACAGTTCAGTACCTGTGTAATTAGTAAAACAAGGACACAAACATGGGAAACCAAATTCTGAAGATCAAAAGTCTAGATCAGAAAGTTGATAGACCAGTAGCATTGTCCTTTTGATTTTGCAGTGCTGAGACATTGTTGTCTGTACAGTAATGGTTATTCTTCAATTCAGTGGTTGAACAGGTGAACTTGGGTCTTGTATGAATTCTTTCAAGCTTTTTTGGACTTTTCTATCATGTGAGGTGTGTTCACATTCTGATATTCAACCAATCAGAGAACTGTTGCCGGGCGAAGCTTCCTTCACTCAAAAGGTTCTTGGTGTTGGTTAACCTTGATTTTTTTCCCCTCTATTTCAAAAAAAGCAACGTTGTATTGCACAGCTCAACAACATGGACCACTTGTTTGTCAAGTTTCAAACAAATTTCCTGGTATTCAATTACTGCAGTTCAACTTCCTTTTCAGGTTATAGTGCAAAGAAAAATTTAAAATGTCTCTTTTATAATATGAAAATGAAACGTCGGAGACATTTTGCTTGTAAACGATTCATTTTTTCCGCAATTTCCAATATGATTTACCATTGGGTCACATTTGACCATGTGAAGAAAGAGAACTTGGAAGGAATTCACCAAAAATGAATATTAATAATCGTAATGTATATGTCAAGTAATAGGGCAGTTGGAAATGGAAGAGGTAAATTAAGCAATGGGAGTAAAGTACTGTCAGATGGAAAAGAGGAGAGGAAACAATTGTCAATATGCACAAATAAGAGAGGTTGTATGACTTATTAAGGAGAATGTCACAGCTATGCTGAGAGAGGATATCTTACAGGGTTCATCCAGTAGCCATATGGACACAGCTCAGGAATAGGGTAGATGCAGTTTAGTATGGCAGGAGTTATACTCAAGGTCTCCTGATAGCCAGCAGGAGATACATGTAAGCGGATCATGGAAAGATGTAAGGATTGTAGTCGATGCTTTCAACTTCCCAATGTTGACTGGGACTCCCTTACTTTGAGGGCCATAGATGGGAAAGAATTTGCCAGATGCAAACAGGATGGTTTCTTGAAACAACATTAAGATAGTCCAACTAGGGAAGAGATTGTATGAGACCTTGTATTAGGGAATGAACCCAGCCAGGTGATTGAAGTTTCAATGAGGGAGCACTTTGGGAACAGTGATCTTAATTCCAGAAGTTTTGAAGTAGCTATGGATAAGGATAAGAATGATCCTCGAGTGAAAGTGCTAATTGGGGGAAGGCTAATTACAACAGTATTAGGCAGGTATTAGAGAAATTAAATTGGGGTGTCTGTTTGAGGGTAAATCCATATCTGATGTGCGATCGTCTTTTAAATGCCAGTTGATCAGACTTCAGGATCAGCACATTCCTGTGAGGATGAAAGATAAAGATAGCAAGACATATTGAAAGATTAATAGAAAAAAAAGGAAGCATATGTAAGACTTAGGAAACTGAAGTCAGACATGGCCCTTGAGAAATATAAGGGAAGCAGGAAAGAACTTAATAAAGGAATTGGGAGGGCTAAAAGGGCCATGAAACATTCCTGGCAAATAGGATTAAGGAGAATCCTAAGGCATTTTATATGTATATTAGAAGCATGAGGATAGCTGGAAAAGATAGATTCACTTCAGGATAAAGTAGGAGTTTGTGCATGGAGCTGGAGGAAGTGGGTAAGGTTTCTAGTGAGTACTTCATATCGGTTCTGGTTGTAAATTTGCTTGCTGAAAGGTTAATTTTCAGACATTTTGACACCATACTAGGTAATATATCCCCAATGAGCCTCTGGTGAAGCACTGGTGTTATGACCTGTTTTCTATTTAAGTGTTTAGGTTTCCTTGGGTTGGTGATGTCATTTCCTGTGGTGATGGTCCTGTTCTTTTTCTCAGAGGGTGGTAAATGGGGTCCCAGTCGATGTGTTTGTTGATAAGAGTTCCGGTTGGCATGGCATGCTTCTAGGAATTCATTTGCGTGTCTCTGCTGGCTTGTCCTAGGATGGATGTATTGTCCCAGTTGAAGTGGTGTCCTTCCTTCCTTACCACCCTCTGAGAAGAAGAACAGGAAATGATATCACCAACCCAAGGAAACCTAAACACAACCGATGTTACCGGATGTGACGAAACATCTGAAAACAAACCTTCCAGTTCAGTGAGCAAACTTCCAGCCAGAATCTTAACCTTAGTTACAAATCTCAAAACTTTTCATATTTAATTTACCAAAGAGAAGGACATAAGATTAGGGAGGGGTGTATTGATAGTCTAGGACATGTTGATGTTGAGGAGATGGTGGTGGTGTCTTGAAAAACATTAAGATTGATAAAGTCACTGGATCTGATGGGATCCAAACAGTATACTGAGGGAGGCAAAGAAAGAGATTGCTGGAGCCTGACAGACATCTTTGTATCCTTTTTTAGCCACAGGTGAGGTCTCAGATAACTGGAGAATAACCAGGGCTATTTATTTCTTTAAGGACAACAGGGATAATTCAGGAAAATATAAGTTAGAGAACCTTACATTAGTAGTAGGGAAAGGATTTATTCACATTTGGAAAAGATAGACTTAGTAGGGATAGCATAGCATTGTGCTGGGGAAGGCTTGTCTCACAAGCTTGACTTTTTCAAGGAAGTGACGAAAATGATTGAGGGTAGGGCAATGGATGTTGTCTACATGGGCTTTATTAAATTTGACAAGGTCCCTCATGGAAGGCTGGTCCAGAAGATTAAGTCACATGATGCCACAGTGAGTTGGTAAGTTAAAAAATAAATTTATTTGGTTATAGAAAGCAAAAGTGGTGGAGGGGTGTTTTTCTGACTCTAGGTTTGTGACCAGTGGTATTCCGCAAAGATTTCTATTGTTTGTAATTTGTATAAATGATTTGTATGAAAATGTTCCTTGTCTGATTAGGAAGTTTGCAAATAACAAAAATTGTTGGAGTTATGGATAGCAAGGAAAGTTGTCAAAGGATATAGATCATTGGAAAGTTAGGTGAAGGAGTGGCATATGGAGATTAATTCAGACCAGTATGAGGTGATGCCTTCTGGGAGGTCCGGTGCAAGAGGAAAATACACCATAAAAGCAGGACCCTTAGGAGCATTGATATACAGAGAGATCTTGCAACAGGAGTCCATTGCTCTCTGAAAGTGGCAAAACAGTGGATGAGGTGATAAAGAAGGCGTACAACATTTTTGCGCCTTCACTCTGGGCATTGAGTATAAAAGATGGCAAGTCATATTGTAGCTCTATAAAACTTCCATAAGACCATATTTAGAATATTGTGCACAGTTCTGGTTGTCACACAATAGGAAGGGTGTGGAGGCTTTGGAGAGCGTGGAATAGAGATTTACCCAGATGTTGCCTGGATTGAAACG
This sequence comes from Chiloscyllium plagiosum, assembly GCF_037043375.1. Lineage (NCBI taxonomy): Eukaryota > Metazoa > Chordata > Chondrichthyes > Orectolobiformes > Hemiscylliidae > Chiloscyllium > Chiloscyllium plagiosum. The sequence goes on from NW_028270150.1 coordinate 36,710,379, forward strand.
TAATAAGCTATAAGAAGAGATTAGATAAATTTAGATTGTTTTCAACATAGCATCAGAGACTGAGGGATCAACGTAATACAAGTCTGTAAAATTGGAAAGGGTGGATAGATGGAATCTTTCTGCCAGTGTGGAAATGCCAAATACTGGGAGGCCTAGGTTTAAAGTGAGTGGGAAAGATTAAGGGAGATGTGTGTGGCAACTTTTTTTTTAAACGCAGAGGGTGGTAGGTGCCTGGTATGGGCTTCCAGGCGAGGTGGCAGAAGCAGATATGATAGCAACATTTAGACAGACACGTGAACATGGATAGAGAGAATATAACATGCAGATGAGATAGGGTAAGTTATGGTCAGCACAGGCTGTATTGTTCTGTGTTCTTTGTGTTTATTCTAAGTCAGAATGGGAGTGACATGGAGAGGAACTTGGTGGAGTTCCCATGTATCAGCTACCCTTGACCTGGATTTGGATGGTGTTATGGGCAGTCTTTTTTCTGAATAAAAGGGAGAGAATTTTGAAACTTGGCTTACAAAATAGAAATAAAGAATATATTACATTTATAATTGTTTAAAAGTGTCTTCTGTTTTGTTGCTAATAATTTACATTAAGATTGCACTGATGACAGAACAAACCGGTAACAAAGGTTGGCATAAATTTTATTTAATTATGTCTTTATTCTCAAGATTATGACAGCATAAATGACCGCTATGGGCAGCCTTGCAAAATTTATCAAAAACTCTGCTCAAATAAAGCTGCTGACAATCTAAATACTAACTGCAGCCATCTTTTCAGAACTAAACTCCTGTTACTAGCAATGTCACAAGGGAGAAAAAGAATATATTAATATGCATTACTATTCTATAATATCCAGTTGAGGTAAGAATATTAGGCAACAACCTCCACAAATACTGAATAAGTTGCTACACCAACAAAGTTAAATGTCTGCAAGCATTTGAACCTCTTGTGTGCCTGGAGGTTTTAATGCATATTTCAGTCTAGCTGTTGTGCTCAACATTGTGAGCAGAGTGTTGGTAACTGCCTAAGAATGGTGCTAGAGATCTCATCTGAGGACATTGCAACTTGGAAGTTTGAGTATGCCCATGTCTGAATGATTGCCTGCTAAGTTGCTATGACGAGATTTCTGTGTGGACATGAATAAATGTTTGATAGCTGAGTGTTACTGCACTAACGTGTTTGGATATTGTAGTCTAGGTTCTCGATACTGGCACTGGAGGTGCTCATTTGTCTCACTACATTGTGAGCAGATATCAGCTTTGCTTTTCTGTTCTGTTGGGACATGTGAGCATTGGTGTATGCTGCCATTTCTATTGTATGTTTAGTTTCTTGTTAGATGAGGTATTAGATATAAACCTTGTTATGTGCATGGATACAGATAGCGTAAGGAGGTGGGGAAGTATTGGTGACCATTTGAAATCAGGTGTACAGAGATCTGAAAGGTAAGATTTTATGCTTGTGCTGACATTGGTGATTATTGCCTCCAATTTGGTGTATAGAAATTAGTGTCCTCTCTGTACATGCACAGATATTTGGTACCCTCTATATGAGCATGTGCAGATGAGTTGGCATTGTAAAATTTACGAAAACCACTCCACCAACTCTATTAACCATCTAAAAATATTAATTGTAGCCATGTATCTAGAACTATACTCACATTAGCAATGCCATTTTGGGGAAATTGCAAATGTTAGGTTTTTTAATTCATTTGTGGTACGATGAAGGGCAAAAGAACATCAAATACTGAAAAAAATTGTAACTGCAACAAATGCAAGCATTCTTAAGTGGGTGCGTATGAATGTTTTTGCTGAATATATTATAGATGCTGTTGCTGGTACTTGTTTGTGAAGTTATTTGTAGGAGTATTTGTGGATGTATGGTCTTGTATGCTCACCATCACATGGATATTTACATGCACTAACCAAAAAGAATTTGACATTTTAAACATTTTGAATGTTACAATATCTTGGCTGTAAATATTTAGCTTTATTCAGTACTGAACTAAGTAATGTATGATCAACTTAACAAGCAGAATCAAGAGGGTTTTTTTTGTCCACTGATACCTTCAGTACACTTTTGGACAAAAAACAAGGCATATATGTAGTTACACGTCACAATTTCATTTTGGGTACAATTTGTAATATTACAGGCTGCTTAAGGATACCCAGCAAGAGAAATTGCTCCATTCTGTTGCTGAAGCTAATTGTTCAGCAAATCTAAATAAAAAAAACCCTTCTATACTTTGTGAATAGAAGTTACAATTTATGTTCTGTGTTTTTAAATACATTCCTGATAAATAACATTTAAACTATTATATTCAGAACTGAGGGCATAGGGAGCCAGCTTCCCAATGTCAAAACTTGTGTTTTTAAAAAAAAATTTGGATGTACGTTTTTGATAAATAAAACACATTTTATAGGACTTTTTAAACCAAGTTATTAGCCAAAGATAGACTTGTTAACGGTTACAAACTAGGCAATGCTACCATTTATTTACACCACGCTTGAGTAGTGAGCACCAACTTATCTTTATATATTTAGATGTTCACAAATTTTTAAATGGTCACTAATGCAACTTCTGAAAGCAGCACCAATTTAAAACAATGTCCAATGACAAAAATAAGTGCAAGTTTGTCAGAAAATTGCTAGATATTCTCTATTAATGTTATTTTATTACTGCCCTGTTTGGTGATCACATTGTTCTAAATCCTTTTAGGTTGTGGAATAATTATGTGCCTTGGAATGGGTACATTTCACCCTGTACCCCATTATATAAAGATTTCTGTATGGCTTCTTTAAAGAAAAGAGAAACATCCTGTACATTACATGTCTATTTAAATCTTACACTGAATATAAGGAACAATATTGATGGAACACAAAGTGATTCAGTTCCTTTGGGTTTTTGCTGCTGCTGCTTTGTTTTTTCATAAGGCAGTTGTTAAGATTCACCATTGCCCAGGAATGGCTATACCGCACTCGTACCAATGGACGTAATTGATGTGTGTTCGTCCACCTATTGTACCAAACATAACCGGCTCCTGGCGAACACTTCGGTAAAAACCTACAAGTTACAAGAAAACAGCCTTATTTAAAGTAACCTGATCCTGATAGTATTAAACATTATGATTATTTCAATTCTGGCTAACCAGGTGTTTATGTGGCCTGTTCTTTATCAATAGTTTTAACAGAATACATGCTTTTTGAATGTACACTACTTCCCCTTCAACTGACACTATGGAGAAGATTTAGAAACATCAGTTTTTGAACAAAATGTTAAATTGGATTTCTCTCACTATTGTATTACCCACATGATGTTTTCAGTGCAAATACCAAGGAGTATTTGGCTGGCCAACATATTAAAAGCACAGTAAAGATAAACATGAAATACAATGATTGCAGTCTAGACTTTCCCTTTAGTCTAGATTGTACGAAAAGTCTCTGCATGACTAGAAACATTTTTTTTGCTATAAATGGCTTGTTCAGTTTCCAGGTTTTGAACCCTACATCAGATAACTAAATTCCAGATGTCTTGTGAGCAACCTTTATAGATTGAACAAAGAGTGAAGTGGGGAAGGAAAGAAATATACAATAATCTAATGTTTTCAAACCTTTGAATGTCTTATGGAAGGATTCTGCTGGTAAATGATGAAAAACTGAGCCAGGTCAAATATTATAATTTCTCCTTGTGAATATTACTCAAACATGGCTGAGAGTTATGCATTCCTCAGACAACAAACTGTAACACAATACAATTAACTGGTAACATTCATCTCTAGTGAGGAAGCTGACCATAGGTTTGAATTCAAGCTGGAAGCAGAGCTGGACAATACAGCAAAACAATCTAGCTTTAAGGGAGCGTGAACCACTAACTTCAATCTGTACTATAACTCATCCTAGATAAGTGCAATGCTTTCATAACTACTTTCTGATCATATATTAAAACATAGCACAATCTAGGGCTATCAGATCAAGATCAGGCAATTATAATTATTGACATTTTGCTCACCTTGTCTGATTGGCAATTGTTCAGGAAGGAGATGTTCCCCTGTTCTGCCGTCCAGGAATGAGTCCACAAACTGACAGTGATCCTCCCCATGCCCAGATAAATCTCCTATGTTGTAGAAAATTCCTATATTTTTAAACAATAAAGAATAGTATCTAGTTTAGTAACAATGCTAAATTGTAGGTGATTTTTTTCCCTTCGGTGAATTGCATATTCCATATTTGTACAGTACAGATCTGTTCGTTGAAGACTTGAATTGCATGAAAATTCATCGCCTGTATTGCAGACATTGGTTTCACACACTTTTCAGCAATTATCTTGTAAAGTCACAAAGCCATGAATTTACTTCTTAAACACTGAATTTATTATTCATTCCTGGATTTTTCATGGGGAGAGATACTCTCCTTAAATCTGTGGTGCTTACTGCCAAAGGCCTATAGAACTTTTGTTAGGTTCATCCACTCAGTTGGATGATGGAACTAGAATAATTCCTGAACTAATTACAGTTGGGTTGGGGGAATTGAATTGAGATGAACCTGCCAATAAGTTTAATGGAAACAGAATAATTGCGCCAGATTTTGTTTCCATGTGCGTATGCTGAAAGGAACTGAATTGCCATGGTTAGTAGATTACTTACAGTGTGGAAACAGGCTTTTCGGCCCAACAAGTCCACACCAACCCTCCAAAGTGCAACCCACCCATACATTTGCCCTTCACCTAACCAATTCATCTGACCTGCACATCTTTGTGACTGTGGGAGGAAACCGGAGCACCCGGAGGAAACCCACGCAGACACGGGAGAACGTGCAAACTCCACACAGTCAGTCGCCTGAGGCGGGAATTGAACCCGGGTCTCTGGCGCTGTGAGGCAGCAGTGCTAACCACTGTGCTGGAAATGTGTTGCTGGAAAAGCGCAGCAGGTCAGGCAGCATCCAGGGAAGGGCTTATGCCCGAAACGTCGATTCTCCTGTTCCCTGGATGCTGCCTGACCTGCTGCGCTTTTCCAGCAACACATTTCCAGCTCTGATCTCCAGCATCTGCAGACCTCACTTTCTCCCCTAACCACTGTGCTGCCCAAGTAGTTTGCATATGGCATCCAGCTACTTAGCCTAGGTTTCAATTTGCCCATAGCACTGAAATCGCAAAAGGGGAGACACTCAAACTCACACCATGCACCCCATATCCCTGATACACTTTTTCTCTGTATGTTATTAGGAACAGTTAGCCAGGTTTGAGACGACTGTAGGTGGTTCATTACTCAAGACATTTACCAGGATAGTCTGGGATACAGAAAATATTATTCTGAATTGTGATTTTATCAATATTCTATGTGCCCTGTAACAATACTTAATGATTTCTATGGATTCAGAATGCCAGTTGCAGCAAGTTGTCTCTGACATATAGATTTATAGATGAGTATAATAAGGATTTTCTATTCTAACAAAGACTTTGCATTTATGTGATGTTAATCTTCTATGAGATGACATTTTCCAGACACTTCTAGCCCATAGATTAACTTCACAAATATCAACCAAAATAAACTGACTCAAACAATCTTATATAAACTGTATTTTTCTGCACTGGCTTGCATATTGATGCCGCAAATTATTACCAATCCATTTTCAAACTGAACCCACAGCAACAGAACAATAATTCTCTTGGCCAGAAATTCAGCAGCATTCGTTTTTGGATACTTATCCCTCAGCATTCTAACTCACATTCTACTTTGAAAGTCGAAGAGCTCAGTATTTTGGGTCTTGTTCTGCAATAGAGGCTTGCATTGACTCCTGTGCCTGTTTTCAGCGAAGTGATTACAGTCATAATGTAAAAAATGGGAGCGAGAGTAGGACATTCATCTCAAGCCTGCCCACCCTCCTATAAAATCATAAGATTTGTCCTAGGTCTCAAATCTGCTATCATTCTATCTGCTTTTAACCTTCAATTCCTCAATATTTAAGAACATATCTACCCCCTCTTTAAAGCAGCTTAAATGAAGAAGCACTGGGTTTTGGTCTGTGAGCAAAGAGGTATTGTGGGCAGGTCTGTTCGCCAGAATCTGCGTAATATCGAAATTGTCCTTCCCCTAATTGACAATTGACTTCTGCACTATCCTTATCCATTTCCACAAGGATTTTGAAACCAGACTTATGGTCACTATCCCCAAAAGTTTCACCCACTGACACTTCAACCACTTGACTGGCTTCATTCCCTAGGATTAGGCCGAGCACTGCCCTATCTCCAGTAGGATTATCTATGTACTGGCACTAAAAGCTCTCCTGGATGCATTTTAAAAATTCCACCTTTTCTGATCCTTTCACACAAAGGTGATTTCAATTAATGTTAGCAAAATTGAAATCCCTTACAACTATAACCGTATTCCTGTCACACATCTGTGGCTTGCTGACATTGCTACTCTTCTATATCCATTTGACAGTTGTGAGGCCTGTAGTATAACCCCAGCACATCATCATACCTTTTTTTATTTCTAAGCTCTATCCAGAAGGCCTCATTTGAAGAGCTTTCTAAGGCATCCTCCCTCATTACTGTAGTCTCTAAACTGGCTTAGCAAGCCACTTATTTCTATCAAACCTAGAGATCAAAAAGGTGGCTTCCCAGAACTTTCTCATTGAAACTCATCACTTGCAATAACTATCAGCCATGCAGTAAAGAATTTCTTAATAGAATCATTCAAAATTCTTAATGAGAAACCTTTAAAGGGAACAGCAAATGGCCCATCTGGTTTTGTTGAATTACCCATTTGCACCCACTTGGAACTAGTCTCTCCAATCTCCTCCTCATTCTGCTCATACCTACCCACAATTGCTTCCCCAGACTCAGCCTTGGATTAACAATCACCATTCATTTGTGTGTTTCTTTCCAGCATCTGGTCACTTGAGCAAAACTCCACCCATGCACCATGTTACTGACGAGGATTTGGGTGAAATATCTCAATAGCTGCAAACTCTTGGCCCTCACAGAAGTTTCCCCACTTAGCATTAGATGGGCATTTATAGTATTTTCAAATATGTTCTTGAATAGTTTAGCCTGAATGTTTTCAATGACCTAGGTAAAAATAAGGACTGCAGATGCTGGAAACCAGATTCTAGATTAGAGTGGTGCTCAAAGCACAGCAGTTCAGGTAGCATCCGGGGAGCAGGAAAATCGGCGTTTTGTGACAAAAGCCCTTCATCAGGAACAGAGCTCTATTCCTGATGAAGGGCTTTTGCCCGAAACGTCAATTTTCCTGCTCCTCGGTTGCTGCCTGAACTGCTGTGCTTTTCCAGCACCACTCTAATCTAGAATCTGTTTTCAATGACCTGGTCAACAATCGCATGAATTGTTGCTATTTATTGAGGTTCAATTTACTTTTCTTCACATCCTTTGGAAACTATCCTGAATTGGTGGATTTCCTAAAATTTAAACTAGAGTTTTGCCTGTCTCATTTTTAGGTTTTAATCCCATTCATGAGCATTGTGGATGCATAATGATTACATATTCTTAAAATGCATACTTTTCTAACCCCTGAGACAGTTCATATGGACCTGAGATCTGAACACAGGTTAGGGGATCTAATTGAACTGATACAGTGTATTCTTTTCCTTCATAAAGGTAAACTCCTTTGTGTTTGTACACTAATCTTAAAAGAATTTTCATTTTTCTGCTCTTTTACTCTTAAATTGTTTTCAGATTGGATTTCCTGTTTACTGCCTAACAATACTCATCAAGTGGTGCATGCATCTCTTTTGTCCCCAGAACCACTAATAAACAACAGATTGTGCTTCCCAATCAATGTTAATTATAAGATTGACATCATGAGTTAGTTTTTAAATGAAAAATTATATATTTCGGAAGCTTTTATTTTCTAAATGTCATTTGGTTTTGTTCTATTTTTCTGTGTTCATTTAAAATACTTATTTTCCAACTAAAATATCCTCAATCAGAACTCCCCTCTCACTAGCTGATTATTGTCTGAGATTTTAGTTAAATAACAGATTTGAAATGTACATTTTTAACTTCATTGCAGAGAAGGTGCTGCTGGAAATCTTTACTGAAAGGAAACTGTCTTTTTCAGTACATTTCATTAAAGGGGCAAGAGCACTCTTGACATACACATGGAAGGGAGGATGTGGTTACTCAACCTCATCAGCCATAAATTTAACATGGCATGATTAGAAATTTTTTGCAGCTTCCAAAATTATAGAACTCCTACAATATGGAAAGAAGCCATTCAGTCTATAGAGTCTGCACCACTTCTGAAGAGCATGCCATCCAGACCCAGTCCGCTAGCCTAACTCCATAACCCTGCCTTTACCATGACCTCAGGAGAATGTCTGTGTGAAATTTACATAGTCACCTAAGGCTGCAATTGAACCCTGGTCCATGGCACTGTGGGCCAGCAGTGCTAATCACTGAGCCAATGTGTTGATAAATCTTTTCAGCAGTAATCCAATAACTGAGTACTCTCCAGTGCTCAGTGCTTAATTGAGCAGCACTATGCTTTTTGTTCAGTAACTTAGATTAGCTTCAGGTTAAGACATGTCTTGATTTTAAAATCCTTATCTGTGTTACTCTCCATGGCCTCATTTCTTTCCTCTTGTCTCAAGTCCCACATCCCTCAGATATTTGTGCTTATTTTTTAACTGTTCCACTATTGGTGGCCACACCTTCAGCTGCAAAAGCCCTGAGCTCAGGAATTCCCTTCCTAAACTTCTCCATCTCGTTTACCTCTCTTTCTCCCTTGGGGACAATCCCGAAAACTCTACCCAACATCTCCCCACTATTTTCTTACATGACAATGTGCCAAATTTTGTTTTACCATGCCCCTGTGGGCAGTGGGCAGCACGGTGGCACAGTGGTTAGCACTGCTGCCTCACAGCGTCAGAGACCCGGGTTCGATTCCCGTCTCAGGCGACTGACTGTGTGGAGTTTGCACATTCTCCCCGTGTCTGCATGGGTTTCCTCCGGTTTCCTCCCACAGTCCAAAAATGTGCAGGTAAGGTGAATTGTAGTGTTAGGTGAAGGGGTAAATGTAGGGGAATGGGTCGGTGTGGACTTGTTGAGCCGAAGGGCCTGTTTCCACACTGTAAGTAATATAATCTAATCTAATCTAATCTAATCTGTGTTGTACCTTGGAAAGTTTTATTTTGTTAAAAGCACTTTGATGGAAATGTTAGTTGGTGAAATTATGATATCACATTTAAAGAAAAATCATACCTGATAGGGAATTACTGAGGTAAATCTTGTATCTCAGTGAATTACACAGAATGATACCAACAAACTTCCGGTACCGGGTACGTTTGACAAATTGCTTGCCTTGACACTCTGAATACGAATCAAATTTGAAGGAATATTGAGTCCAGATGGCATCTTTCCCTATTAGAAAAAGAATGAAAATGAAGACCAAAGGGTGAGCTGTTCTCTTCCAGAATTGCAATGAACTGATTCAAAATGTGGTCAATATGACACCATCGTTTGTGATCTTACATCGAGGTGCACAAATACTTTCCAGGAACAATACTTTTGACATCTTCAACAATAAACATACCAGTTATATGCTTCCATATTTTTATTCACATCAATACTGCATTAGGCTTTTTAATAGATATTTCTCAAGTCACCATTCATACTGTTTCATGACTGGTGGCCAGGGAATATAAGTATGTCACAGCATCAAAAATATTGAAATCCCTCCCTTGAGGTATTGTGCTGTTACTCCCTATAATTAAGGCTGATGACATAGTTAATAATTGTTTTATATGCACAATTCCTTTGAGTTAATAGATTTTTTTAGGATTAGCCAAATATTCTCTAGTGGTTCACAAAGGATGCTAATGACTACCTTCTCAAGGGCAACTAAGGATGGGCAATAAATGCTAGCCTAACCCACGATGCCCACATCCTATGAATGAACAATAAAAATGTGTAGAAATGTTAATTTCCATGTATCCGCTGTTCCTGTTTGGTTCCTTTTTCTATCTCTTCTCCCATTTATTACAATAGAAACTTTTGCACAAGAAAATCAAAGTCAGTTCAACCAGTTGAAAGTTCATTTAGCTGAAATCATGTGATTTAAGTGAAAGGCCTGAGTCTCTTTCTGGTGTGAACCAAGTATTGAATGTTATCCATTCTGGAGAATAGTCACACTGGACTTGAAACATTAACTCTGTCTCTCACTCCACAGATGCTGCTAGACCTGTTGTGTTTCCAGCATCCATAGTATTTGGCCCGTTATTGAATGTTATCATTTTTATTGGATAAATTTATCCAAGTACTATTTTGAAAAAAAAAGAGTTTTAATGTCTTCATTTAAAAAAAAAATGCCTACTTTAAGACTTGGAGAGAAAATATCCATGCACTGATTTTCCATTCCAGAGGCTACTCCCAAAATAAATCTATCAACTCAAAAGAATTGGGTATCTAAAAGAATCATTACTATTGACATCAGCCTTGATTATAGGGAATAACAGCCCAATTGTAAATTATATTATAGGCGAACAGTCTCTGTTTCCATGGAAAAGAGACTTTTTTTTGGAAACTAAGTACATTAACAATTATAGGAATATATAATTAAGAAAAATGCATTTGATTGAGCCAGTTATTATAAACCAGTGATTCAATGTCCATTATATGCTTGGTATCATTACAATGAAACGCTGTGAGATTAAAGAACTGGACCATTAATTAGATTATTGGAGAAACTAAACTAGAAAGATATCCCTTTGAATAAAGATTTTTTTCCCCATTATTATAAAATCCCAAACTTATCTAAATAATGTCAAAGAAGTTCTGTGTTCTGATTGTGAGCTGACCAATAACTGACTGATAACTTAGTTGAAGAAACATGTAGGGCTGGTTCTGTACAAGCCATCACTGTATTGAATGTAATGTGTAAATATTGTTGGATTATAGAAATAACCTGTAATACAGACCAGAAAGTTTTCCTAGTGGGCTCTTGGGCATTAATGTTCAGTCTGAGTAAACCACATTAAACTAAAATCATGCATGTAGTATTTGTAATTGAATGCTTGGCTTCACCATTCAGCTGAATCCAACCTTGGCAGATTTTAATACTATTAATATTCATCTTCCATACTTTCATCAGAGAAAAATGTCCAGACTGAAATTTGTAGCACTCACCTGGTACATATTCACTTACACTGGGGTCCGCTACAGGGTTTGGAGGTGGGAGAGAAGGGAAGTAAAAATGGAAAATAAAGAAGGAACATTAGAAAATGAAAGTTTTACAATAAAGCTTTTAAAATAAACATGTAATAGTATTTCAAAGGTATATGTCCACAAATACTGATTCATTTCTGCTTATTGGTGTTTCTTTTGAAGACACTGGAAAGCATATTTAATTGGGAGATCTTCACTTCTAGACTTTACCCAGTGTACTGAATTTAGAGTCCAGTTTTTACCATTGTTGCTACTTTATTGTCTAGCAAGATATAGAAACAGGACCTTGATCTATCGTTCCATCGAAAAGCACAACAGTGGAATATTACAGATTAATCTGCTATCACTGTTTAGAGCTTTATAAATGCTTTACCACAAAGTGCTTTATGTGTAATTTTGCAGAAATAACATACATTCACAAGGGTCATGTCCAGTCCAACTCTTTTCCATTCAGAGACATTTTCCCTTTCCAAAGCATTGTAGGTGATTTCTTTCAGCAGCCCCCTTCCTTCAAATTATTGGGGTTGGCTCTTTTACTGCACTTACCCAATTCTCAGACATTACCCCTCCAATAATCTCCAATATTCGTCCAAATATTAGGATAGCTATATCCTGGTGCAAAGCTGATCCATAATGAAAAATGGCTAATTTTCAGTTCCTGTTCCTCCTGCTTTCATCTGGTCTTCCTGATTCCTGTTTTGGGCTTTCTGTTGTCTGTTATGGTCGAACTACAATTTGCATCCTTCACCAACGTGCCTCCAGTCCACGTACTTCTTGTCACTGCTTTGACGTTCAATGCCTCTGTTCATTTTGGCAAGATGCCTTATTTTTAGTAACTTGACCAATATTGTCTCATAGTAGTCATAAATCATAAACCAAAGCCACGGCTGCAGGAGTTAAGAGTTTCCCAACAGATTCTGGATTAGTGGTGCTGGAAGAGCACAGCAGTTCAGGCAGCATCCAAGGAGCAGCGAAATCGACGTTTCAGGCAAAAGCCCTTCATCAGGAATAAAGGCAGAGAGCCTGAAGTGTGGAGAGATAAGCTAGAGGAGGGTGGGGGTGGGGAGAAAGTAGCATAGGGTACAACAGGTGAGGGGGGGGGGGGGGGGGGATGAAGGTGATAGGTCAGGGAGGAGAGGGTGGAGTGGATAGGTTCGAGTTTGTTTCACGACATGGTTGAAGAGCTTCAGGGCAGAGGAAATTACCTGGGAGTTGCAGTGGGAGAGGGACTCCCCGAGATTCTTGTAGAGAGAGGAGGAAAACTTTTTCAAGGCAGGCATCCTTGCAAGAGGATTTGCAGTAGGGTTAAAATCAACCAGGTAAAAACAATGACTGCAGAGTTAAGCAAAGTGCCTAAAGATGATACTAGTCTTTATTTGTAGGTACAGCTCCCTGCTAAATACCAATGGTTGACATTCGAATTAGTTAGCAAGAAGAAAACACAACAAAAGCATTCCCTATTATTATGATCTCAGTATGAAGTTAAAGCACAAATTGTTAGCTCATTGCCTACTTCTGTCTACATGCATCTGAAATTACAAGTTTGATTTCTTTTGTCAGATTTAAGGACATAGAGAACTCCAAAAAAGGCACACAATAGAAGTAACAAATCAGCTATTCTTGTTGTAAAGTCTGACCTTTTGATATATGCCACATAGAACATAAGCACAACTGCACATTTTCAAATTAACAATTGTCTTGTTCTTTTTGATCATAAATCTAACGCCTAATATTTTCTAACTGTGGACAGATTTGGATATCACTTTGCTAATTTAGTGATGAATGTTGCTTTTACTCAGCAGTTTTGGCATTGGTACAACACCTTCCTGGTACTGGTCCAACAGTGAATATGAAAAAGTACAGTGCAAAATGGAAGAAAGTAGCAAAGGAGCTATGCACCCTGTCTATAAAAACATTGCAGCAAGAAATCTTTTATTTGGAGTTATCCCAAATCATTATTTTTAAAAAAGACTTAACTGTCTCAAACTTCCTTCAAGATTTGAAATACTCCCCATCTAAATGTCTTTTGCATATTTGGATTTCTAGCTTTTAGACAAAAATACCAATGATTATGTACTTAAAACCCCAAAGATGATAGCAACAATTCAGAAAAGCAAATGTTCCCAGATTTCAATATGGATCCAATTTTAAATTTGCACACCTGGCAGAAAGCAAGTGAGAAACTGGGACAGAAAGGTTCCCCTTCCACCTTAAAAGTATAACAATATTGGCTGCTTTTAGTAAGTGTGCTGGGAGACCACCAGGGGTACTTGGCACTCTTTACAAAATGTGGACTGGGTTCCAATGAGGCCATTGAGCCCCGACTGGAATTTTAAATTCAGCTTTGCATGAGAAAACCATCAAAATTCCCTCATGATTCCAGTCTGGCAGCAAGTAGATCGGGTAAAAGGCAAGAAATTTAAGCAAATTTTTTTGGCTGGTTTTTGGGTGTGAAGAATGAAAAATGCAATCCTAGTAACATTACTGGACTAGGATCCATGATAATAAAATCTCATCCTGACACTTATGGCACTCGTGCAAAAGTGGCCAAGGAAGCCACTCGATATTTGTAAGCACCCACTTGATTTTCTAATGTCAAAGAATAGAATTTTACACCTGGTCGTGTCCACATTCAACTTCTGTCCAACATTGAGGTTTATTCCTCATTCCAGTCAACATGGTCTAACAAGCAATTTAGTTGCATAAATAATTGCTTTGGCCTTGGGGTATGGGCAAGTCAGGTTTTGGTCTAGATCCTGAAGCATTCATTTTAAATTGCTCTTATTTTGCTTTTGCTCTTATTGCTCACATGAAACTCATGTTGGATCATTTACATTTGTGGAAGCCAATGAGACATGACTGGATGCTGTAATGTTTACAAAGTCAAATAACCTGCCAATACATCTCTCCCTAACTTTGTGATACCTTCTAGCCCCATGACCCTGCAAGAACTCTGCATGTCTCCATCTCAGGCTCACTTGCATGAAATGACGAAAGGCTGCAAAGCAGACTTGGTTTGAAGACAGTCGTTGCCATTTGCAGCCCTGATTGATATGCTAGCTATTTTAGTACTTCCTAATGCTAAAAATGAAGTGCAGATGCAAATGTTGGATCAAGAAAGCTAACTCAGAGAGGTTCCTTTATTTACTTTCTGCCATTGTTTACTTAGGAACTTAAAAATAAATGCAGTTGATGGGAATAATTTGCAAGAAATATTTGTGGTTGATTTTTAATTGTGGAGGAAAGAAGCATTGGTATAGCAGCTGGTTTTAGTTTGGCTGCTGTTTATCTCAGCTTCTAAAGAGATTCCCCTCCTTTTGCTTCACAACACTCCATCCTGCTGTCCCTACAGTACTTGGTATTCTCTTGTAACTGCATTCCAGCATATTGTATAGAAATCAGTAAAAGCTAGCAGACAGGTACAAAAGAAAATAAGCTGAAAGGCTATGGAATGTTGGCCTTTCTCAAGGGGACCAGAACAGAAAAGAAGTGGAAGATATTTTACAGCTGTGCAGAGCTCTGGTTACACCCCATCTGGTGTAACTGTATTTAATTCTGAGCACTGAACCTCAAGAAGAATTTATGGGTCTTGGATTGCAAACAGCACAGGTTCACAGAATGATACCTGGGTTAAGAGTGTAAAATCTTGAGAATTTTGCACAGACCAGGTTTGTATTCCCTTGAATGTAGGTTACAGAGTGAAGGCAGGTGAGCTGAGGGCATAAATTGCTATCATTGGTTGAGAGAGTTTCATAATTGGCAACACGTATATTCCAGGGTATAAGGTCTACAGGTGAGAAATGGAAGGAGGCAGGGGTGTCACAAGGACTCAATTGCAGCAGTATGCAGGGATGATATCATGGAAGGCTCTTCAAATGAAGCCATATGGGTAGAAATTAAAAACCAAAAGGAACAATCATATTGCTGAGACCATACTATAGGCCTCCTAACAGTCTGAGAGAAACAAAAGCTGATTTAGATTCCCTATAGTGTGGAAACAGGCCCTTCGGCCCAACAAGTCCACACTGACCCTCCGCAGAGTAACCCACCCAGACCTATTTCCCTCTGACTAATTTCAGAGAAGTGTAAAATGTTTAGTGTAGTGATATGAATTTCAAATTCCCCAACATCAACTGCATAATGTGAAAGGTTGAGAGAGAGTGGAGTATTTAAAATGCATCCAGAAGAGCTTTTAATCCAGTCTGTGGAATGTTCTACAAAAGAGGGGGTGGTCCTGTACTTAATTTTAGGTAATGAAGCTGGGAGAGTGTTCGAAGTATCAGTGGGGAAGCATTTTGCAGACAGTGAGCATAGATCTCAACTGTTCAGGAGTGACTTCAGAAAATATGTCTTCCACACATTGGTATGATGAAACTCTCTCCTCAACCACCAACGTCTCCAACTCCATCCCACACACACACACACACACAAGTATTGGGACAAGTTCAATTTAAAGTTTCAAAATTGTGAATGCCAGTTTATTGCTAGGCAAGTGTACTATGTAAGCAATGTGAGCAGACAGAGTTAAACTATAGATTGGCCATGATGTGACTGAATGACAGTTATGATTTGGAGATGCCGGTGTTGGACTGGGGTGTACAAAGTTAAAAAATCACACAACACCAGGTTATAGTCCAACAGGTTTAACTGGAAGCACTAGCTTTCAGAGCGCCGCTCCTTCATCGGGTGGTTGTGCACAATTGGTGTTGTGTGATTTTTAACTGAATGACAGAACAGCCTCAAGAGGTTGAATGCTGTACACCAATTCCTGTTTTCACAGCTGTGGTGCATTCTGAAAAGAAAGAGAAATTCAGACTTACCGGATTCTGTAACGAAAGAACGTTGTACACTGGATGGACCTTTGCCATGTATATTTGTGGCTGTCACTGAGAATGTGTAGCTGTTAAATAGACAATAAGATTAGTATATTTATTCATACATAATTGTCTTGTAAATGCCTATTATTACTTAAGAACAGTCCAATCGTAACCCTTTGAAACACGAAGTGCAAATCACTGGGGCAATATTTCAAATTGGAAGAAAGTGAGGACTGCAGGAACACTCCAGGATCTGCACTCTTGACTCAATATTGTAGGGAATTCTGACAAAGTTTACATCATATTCCAAACATCTAATCCAACAGAGATAAACCATCCAGGATTGACAATGAAATTATTCACTATACTAATATAATTAACATAAATATAATTCCTGACCTGCAGGAAGAAAACTGACTAATTTTTACAAAAATGCAGTGTACTTTAGTTAAGCTAGGTGTCTTTGACTCTATAAGCTGAGCACTACATATTGGCAATGACCATTAGGTAAAAACACACGATGGTCCAGCCCGACTGTGCCTATCAGGTTCATATGATGCAACTATATCAGTCTAGTAATGTCCTTTGTGAAATGTTGCTGTCTCAAGGTCTCTGCTGTGCATACAAAAAAACAATATTATGATATTCCATCTCTGAAACAAATTTAAAAATAAGGCTTAGTTTTATATTTTCCTCCAGGAGACAGGTTATTGGTAGTCTTGTTTTATTCTATCTTCTTTGTTGCTGACTATGTTCTTTTCAAATCCAGGTATTCTTTGGAGAATACTCTTAAGTTCTGAATGGATTTGCAGGTTTGGAGGCCCCATTGTAAATGCTGCTTTCATTGCTGTACCTACCTGGGGCAGGGGAGGGGCAGGGGAGGAGCAAATACGCCGTCTGGACATGAATATCAGTTGAACGTCAACAGGATCTAGAGATGCAACCTATCCATTTCAAACACTGCACATTCAGGACCAGAAATGAGAACCAGCCAAATGTTCATTCTATTTTAATCGCTGAGCACAAGGAACTTTTATCAAGAGAATTAGCTTGGAGGCATTACAATGAAAATGCTGAAATATCAATTGATACTTATCCTGAAGTTAAGCCCTTTACACTCATTTTTAACTAAAATATAAAATTATGATGAGCAAATAAAAGAATGCCTATACTAATTAAACCATCCACGTAGCTGATTTGCAGAGCTTCCTGTTTAAGTAATTGAATTTCTCAATCTAGACCTCTTTGTATGGTCTTGCTCTGTAAACTATACAACAAGCAAGCAGAAACAATGATATTCTGCTTCCACATTATTGCAATAAAATGTGAATTATTTATCTGTATGATTTAGATTCATAATTCTACATTCACTTATATTTGGTTACAATGAAAATCAAACATGGGAATTCTAATCTTGAGTATACTTTACTATTTTGAAATTATGGGACAACAGAATAATAAAGTGTAGGAGGAGGGCATTCAGGGCATTGTACCTACATTGGCTGTTTGAAACAATTATCCATCAAGTACATTCTCACTCCTTTCCAATCGCCCTCAATTTTTTCCCCTCATCAATTACTTTATCCAATTACTTTTTGAAAGTTATTAATTAATCTACTTTAACCTCCTATTCAGACAGCTCATTCCAGAATATGACAATTTGCTGTGAAAAAATGTTTTCTCTTATGTTGCCTTTGGTCCACTCTATCAATCCTGTTAATCCTGTGCCCTTTGGCAGAGAATCCTTCTGAAACTGGAAATAGTGGAATTAAGGAGAACTATCCAAATTCTTCATGATTTTGAATATTTCAATCAAATTTCTCCCACATCTCCAATTACAAACAAAAGATAGTGAAATCTCCCCTACTGATGTACAAGCTACACAAAAGGCATTTTGATCTGGTGTGTGGCCCATAATGGGAATTTTCTTTATATTGATAAGGGATACCTGAAATAGGAATGTAACAGTTAAATTTTGCTGTACTAAACATGTTATAGTTTGTCAATACAGAAACGTTCTAAGGAAACATCTGCTGCTCTGATATTCTTGGAATGAGGTGTGTCTACAGGAAGCATTGCAAATCTATACTGTGTTTACTAACAGGCCTAAATCACTAGTATGGGCATGTAGAGATTTACTGCTTTGGATTTCTTCATAATGGTTGCATATATTACTACTGTAAAGTAACAGATTTCAAATATTCTCACCTTTTTCATTTCCACATGGTGCAAGACTGATGGTCTCTCCAAATTCATATTAGTAAATTTGGGACATTTTGAGATGATTTAGTACTGGCTAAAGTGTACCAATTGATGCAGTGTGTATGATTTTTGCTTGTTAGAGCTATTAGGGCAAATGTCAAATAATGGAAAATAAAAACTGACCCAAATTGAAACAGTACAATCCAATTAGTTCCATTGCTTTGCTTTTGCCCACATCCCTGAAAATTTTATTCCTTCAAATATGTATCCAATTTCCTGTTAAGGGTTATTATTGAATCTGTTTCCAGCACCCTATCAGGCAGTACATTCCAGATCTTAATAATTCATTGCATAACACTTTTTCCTTATGTAATCACCAGCTATTTTGCAAATCAACTTAAGCCTTATGTCCTTTTCAGACTGGAGGTCCGTGACCAGTGGTGTGCCACAAGGATCGGTGCTGGATCCATTGCTTTTCATCATTTATATAAATGATTTGGGTGTGAACATAGGTGGTATAGTTGGTAAGTTTGTAGATGACACCAAAATTGGAGGTATAGTGGACAGCAAAGAAGGTTATCTCAGAGTATAACAGGATCTTGATCAGATGGGCTAATGAGCACAGGAATGGCAGATGGAGTTTAATTTCGATAGTATTGCATTTTGGAAAGGCAAATCAGAGCAGGACTTAATAGTAAGGTCCTAGGGAGTGTTGCTGAACAAAGAGATCTTGGACTGCAGGTTCATAATTCCTTGAAAGTGGAGTCGTATATAGATAGGATAGTGAAGAAGGTGTTTGGTATGCTTTCCTTTACTGGTCAGAGCATTGGGTATAGGAGTTGGGAAGTCATGTTGCGGCTGTACAGGACATTGGTTAGGTCAATTGTGTAATATTGCACGCAATTCTGGTCTCCCTTCTATTGGAAGGATGTTGTGAAACTTGAAAGGGTACAGAAAAGGTTTACAAGGGTGGAATATTTCAGCAATTGGGAGAGGCTAAGTAGGCTGGGGCTATTTTCCCTGGAGCATCAGAGGCTGAGGGGTGACCATACAGAGGTTTATAAAATCATGTGGGGCATGGATAGGATAAATAGAGAAGGTCTTTTCCCTGTGGTGGGGAAGTCCAGAAGTAGATGGCATAAGTTCAGGGTGAGAGGGGAAAACTTTAAAAGGGACCTAAGGGGCAACGTTTTCACACAGTGGGAGCTGCCAGAAGAGGTGGTGGAGACTGGTACAATCTGAATGGGTGTATGAATAGGAAACGTTTAGAGAGACATAGGCCAATTGCTGGCAAATGAGATTAGATTAGGTTAGGATATCTGGTCGGCAAGGATGAGTTGGACCAAATAGTCTGTATCTGTGCTGTATATCTCTATGACTGTGACTCTGGTCCACTGGAACAGCTTCTCTTTATTTACACTGAAAGGACAATGTCCAAGACACTCCTTCTGTAGATTGTGAAGGGTTTGTTGCATAAACGTAGGCACACAACTCTAGGAGAGGTTCAGCTGTTAACCTGCCTCGCTGGCCAGAATCTTAATGTCTGGTTCTGATAGAAATAAATCTTAAGAATAATATTTATAGCTTTTTATATTGAATGCTGTATTAACTTTTGTATTGCTTAGTGAGGCAAGGCCATTAGTGCTAACCAGTTTTGTCATAATTCTGTGAGAAACTCTTACCTCCAGTAATGTGTTTTTTTAAGCAACTAATTGATTGCCTGAATGGCAGTGGCAAATTCTTGTACTTGGTCAAAGTATGACATTAAAAAAGGTTTACTACATCTTATTTATTGCTACATTATACTTTAGAAGCACGGTGGGCGGCACGGTGGCTCAATGGGTCGCACTGCTGCCTCACAGCGCCAGGGACCCGGGTTCAATTCCAGCCTTGGGCGACTGTCTGTGTGGAGTTTGTACTTTCTCCCTGTGACTGCGTGGGTTTCCTCCGGGTGCTCCGGTTTCCTCCCACATTCCAAAGATGTGCAGGTCAGGTGAATTGGCCATGCTAAATTGCCCATAGTGTCAGGGGTGAATATAGGGTAGGGGAATGGGTCTGGGTGGGTTATGCTTCAGAGGGTCAGTGTGGACTTGTTAGGTCAAAGGGCCTGTTTCCATACCGTAGGTAATCTAATCTAATCAATTTGCTGTTCGCAAAGTGCTTGGGACATTTCAAGGGCAGAGCAATGTTATGCAAATACAGGTTCTATATGACATAAAACTCATACATCATTAATGTTACAGTATACTGTGACATATGAGTTACAAACATGAAATAATCTTCAAATGAAGAGTGTACTGCAACTCTTAGAATCTTCCACTGTTTGATTTGAAATCTGGTGTGAAAAATGAGATGGATTGATGATGTCCACACTGCAAAATAATGTTTGAAATAGGCATTTCCTAACATACTAAATCAGACTAAATTGTCCCATTGATAAATAGCAGCATTTGTTAGACCCACCATCCAATTTTGCCTTTCAGAATGCTGTAATATATCCAAACATTTTGAAAGTCATTTGGCATAATGGCAGCCATTTCTTTAACCCATGCTAGATTATAATGGGCAGTCTGGTTATCTAAGGAGATAAATTAGAAAGAAATAGCAGATTTACTTTGTTAAGAAAAACATAATGCATTGTTCAAATGGTGTCCACCTGTGGCTAGACTATAGGTTAAGACACAATCAAGAGAATGGTCAGTCTTCAACCTTGACAGTCCACAAAATATTGTATGAGGCAGTAGTTCTGAAGGGGTTCATGTTCCTGTTACATGGGATCCACCCATTCTACTGACATCACACAGAGTCTATGGGCGGACAAAGGTGTTCTGTTGTAGCTTTTGGAAAAAGTGTTGTACTACCTCATTAAGGTCCTAATACGTACACCTGACCAAATGTAGTTGTACTTAACATTATTCAATGAACCTTGTTATCTGGATGCTGCTTCAGTGGATATTTTACAGTAATGTATCCTCTACCACTAGACAGATGCTCAACAAAGCAAAGACAACAGAGGATTGATGGTAGCAAACTACCTCAAACAACTCTTCCTCTCTTTTAGAAGTGGAAAGTATCAGTGAAGATTGGGGACAATATTTCATCTTCACTACCACTCAACACTGGAGCTCCCCAGGGGTGCATACTCAGCCCCCTACTGTACTCACTGTATACCCATGAATGCATTGCCAAATACCAGACTAATGCCATTTACAAGTTCGCTGATGACACCACCATACTGGGTCAAATCTCCGATGGCAACGAAACAGACTACAGACGGGAGGTGGAAGACCTGGAAAGATGGTGCAGTGAGAACAACCGAGTTCTCAATGCCAGCAAAACCAAGGAAGTCATTTTCGACTTTTGGCGGGATGTTACTCATGACCTCTATACATTAACAGCACAGAGGTGGAGTGAGTGGAGAGTGTCAACTCCTGGGAGTGGTCATCCACAACAAGCCTTCTTGGACTCTTTATGTGTTCGCACTGGTTACAAAGGCCGAACAAAAGTCTCTTCTTTCTCAGGCAGCTGAGAAAATTTGGCATGACCGTGAATACCCTTGCCAACTTTTATAGGTGGCCATCTAGAGCATTCTGTCTGGATGTATCACTACCTGGTATGGCAACTGCGCCATTCAAGATTGGAGATGGTTACAGAGAGTGGTGAACTTGGCCCGAACAATCACAAAGGCCAACCTCCCGTCTATAGAATCCACCTACCAGGCCCGCTGTCAATGAAAGGCTGCCAATGTTCTCAAAGATCCATCCCACCCTGGCAATGTTTTTCTACAACCTCTACCATCAGGGAGAAGGTACAGAAGCCTGAACACATGCACCAGCCGGTTTCATAACAGTTTCTAATCTACTGTTGGTAGAATACTGAATGGACTCTTAAAAAATTACATTCGCTTGTACCTGTGTTTTTGTTTTTGCTGCTGTTTACCTATTATTTACTTATCGATGCTACTTAACTCTGTGATCTGCCTGTATTGCTCGCAAGACAAAGCTTTTCAGTCTGCCTCGGTACACATGACAATAAATTCAATTCAATTCAATTCAATTCAAAAAGTAGAGTCACCTGGGAAAATAGCACACACAGTGATCAACTTGGTGAACTGAACCGCTTCATTTTCCTGTTTTTGCCACAAGATGCTAGATAGAAAATAGGCTTAAACCTCATCAGAATAACTGGAACCACTCAGTGGTTAGCCGACTTTTGATTGTTTTCGCCAGAGACCACATGTGGTAAGACTACTCTTAATTATTACCCATAGGAAAATTAAACCCAGCAGCTGTGTCAGTGGAAATGTTGTCAACATAAATGTTTTAGCATCAGGTCTGATCACAAAGCGTCTATTTAATTTTTCCAACATACTGCCAGGATAAAATTATTGTAATTTGAAAAGGATGTAAGTCATTACCCCAAAACTTGAGCGACGAGCTGAAGTGTTCTCTTGAGGCACCATACTTGGGAACAGTCTCAGGGCTGAAAGCCTCCATCACAAATACCAGTGAAAATGATTGGTCAAATGGCCAGTCAATGTTGGTTCAGAATGCTGCAAATATTCTACTAAAAAGTTGATATTTCCGTCCAGGTTAGATTATTCTGCCAAATGGTTCTGCATGTTTCTGAGCCAACTCTGCTCAGGCAATCCACTTAAAGCCACTAAGAAACCACGTTTTTCCAACTAGGCTTTGATTTATAGCTGGCACTATATGCCTTTTCTTTCCATAGAACTCATATGTTTATACCAAACAGTCAGTTGTTTTCAAGTCCTTCCATATTTTGGGATTCCCTTGTGCTGGAGTAAGATATTAATAACACATTTATTGAAATGGAATATTGGCATGGGAAGACAGTTTTTTTAAAACAAAGGATATATCAACTTGCAAGAAGCAGATGAATATTCAATAGTGTTCAGTCAGCTAGAATATTGCTTGAGTGAGTAGTTTCAGCATTGGAGTGCCAAAGGACGGTCAAACTAAAATTTAGAAATCACTGCACAAAAGGTCAATCATTTAGTGATTGTGCTGGTCCTCCACTGGGGCAATTTACCCACAGTGTCACTATTCTGCCTGTTCCCCAAAGCCGTGCACACTCTTCCTTTCAGATAACAGTTCAACTGAGGTGAAAGTCTCAACTCAACCTTCCTCCACCACGCTCTCAGGCGCAGCATTCCAGATCCGAAGCAGTCACTACAGAAAAATAAATAGACTCTCCTCATGTAGCCATTGCTTTTTTTGCTAATTACCTTAATCTGCACCCTCTTCTCCATTTTTCTAACAATGGGAACAGTTTCTCCCTACCTACTCCATGTAACAATGGGAACAGTTTCTCCCTGTCTACTCCATGTAACAATGGGAACAGTTTCTCCCTATCTACTCCACGTAAACCTCTCATTATTTTGAGTACCTCGATCAAAATTCCTCTTAACCTTCAATTCTCTAGTCTGTCTTTGTGATTGTTTTCAGGGTTAAGGAATTTCATTCTCTGAATCTTTTTGTTCTAATGCCTTCACATTTTTCCTAAAAGTGTGGCACCCAGAACCAGATATAAAATCCCCAAGGTGAGGTCAAACCAGTGCCCTTTAAAAGTTTAATACAAATACTTTCTCTTGTCCTCTTTGCCCCTATTTATATAGCATAAGATACCATCTGCTTAATAAACATGCTCACAATCTGCCTCATCACTACAATGTTTTATACACATGTACACCCAGGTCCCTCTGCTTCTGCATCCCATTTAGATTTATATTCCTGATTTTTATGCCATCTGCCATGCATTCTTCCAAGCAACATATCACACTTCTGATTCCTGAGGAAGGGCTTACGCTCGAAGCATCGATTCTCCTGCTCCTGGGATGATGCCTGACCAGCTTTTCCAGCATCGCACTTTTCGACTCTGATCTCCAGCATCTGCAGTGCTCACTTTCTCCCTGCATTAAATTTAACCTGACACTCATCTGCCCACTCCACCAATCTATTTGTCTTCTTTTGAAGTTCTACACTATCATGCTCACAGTTCACAAGGATTCTAAATTTTGGATCATCTAGAAATGTTCAAGTTGTGACCTGTACATTAAGGTTGAGCTGGTCACCTGACCTAATTTACATGTCCCCTCTTCTCCACTTAAAACACAACTAGTGGAGAGTCCCAAAATCTAACCCTTTGCGTCAGGAGCCTGTACCTATACAAACATATTTTAGCTGTATTATTTTTTGAACAAGAGAAATAAATGCTGGGAATATATTGGCAGAGTATTTTCTAAGTGGTCGAGGAGGCTTTAAACTAAAGTAGCAGTGGGATGGGAACCTATGCAAGGAGTCAGAAGAAGGGGAATCAAGGACAAGAATAGAAGACAGAAAGGGAAATAAGAGAAGTGATAGGCAGAGAACTCAAGGTTCAGGATCAAACAGGGACAAAGTGAAAAATAATGGGAATCAGACAAGTAATTTCAAAAAGACAAGCCTTAAGTCTTTGTGCCTTAATGCACACAGCATTTGAAATAAAGTGGATGAATAAATTGTGCAAATGGTGAAAACAGTTATGGTGTAATCAGGATCGCAGAGATATGGCTGCAAGGTGACCAAGGATGGGAACTGATCATACAGGGGTATTCAGTATTTAGGACAGATAAAAAGGAAAAGATGGTAGAGTTGCATTACTGGTTAAAGAGGAAATTAACTCAATAGTGAAGAAGGCTATTAACTCTGATGATGTAGGATATGTACGAGTAGAGCTGAGAAATGTCAAGGGGCAAAACAAAACATTAGTGGACTTTGTTTATAGACTCCAAAACTGTAGGGGTAATTTTGGGAATGCCAGCATATAGAAAATTGAGATACCCATAATAAAGGAACATCTGTGTGGGTGACTTTAATCTACATACAAATTGGGCAAATCAAATCATTAACAGTACTATAGAGGAGGAATTCCTGGACTGTATACTCCAGGTTTCATGAACCAATACTTTGAGGAACCAACTAGAGAATTAATCGTTGAGGAATTAAAAAACAGTGGCAGGTTCAGTGAGAATCAGCATGGATTTACAAAAGGAAAATCATGCTCAATAAATCCACTGAAATTCTTCAAGGATGGAACTATTAGGGTTGATGAAAGGAAGCCAGTAGGTGTGGTTTATCTGGACTTTCAGAAGGCTTTTGACAAAGTCCCTGTAGTGTAAAATTATAGCACATGTGAATTGGGAGTAGTGTATTGGGATGGGTAGAAAACTGGTTGGCAGATAGGAAACGAAGAATAGGAATAAATTGGTCTTTTTCTGAATGGCAGATAATGACTAGTGGTGTACTGCAGGGATCAGTGCTAGGATTCCAGTTATTCACTATATATTAATGATGTGAATGTTGGAATATAGCTGTAATAAATCCAAATCTGAGGATCACACATGAGGCACGGGAAAGTGAGCTAGGGAGAGGATACAAAGATGCTTCAGTGTGAATTGAACAAGCTGAGTGGGCAAATGCATAGCAGTTGCAGAACAATATGGGTAACTGAGAGGTTATCCATTTTGGGAACAAAACAAGAAAGTAGATTATCTGAACAGCTATAAATTGACAGGAAAGTGCAAGGTGACCTGGGTATCCTGGTGCACTTTTGCTGAAGGTAAGCATGCAGGTGCAGTAGGTGGTTAAAAAAAAGGAAAACAGTATATTGGCCTTCAAAATGAGGGGATTTGAGTACAGGAGCAGGGATGTCTTGCTGCAGTCATACAAGGCCTACAAGAGACCACACCTAGAGTACCATGTGCAGTTTTGATCTGCTTTTCTGAAGAAGGATGTTCTCACTAGCGGGAGTGCAACAAAGGTTTACCAGACTAATTCCTGGGATGGCAGGACTGATGTATGAGGAGAAGTTCAATCAGTTAGTGTTGTATTTGCTGCAGTTTGATTAGATTAGATTGGAATCCCCACAATATGGAAACAGGCCCTTCTGACTGACCCTCTGAAGGGTAACCCACTCAGACCCATTCCCCTACCCTATATTTACCCCTGACTAATGCACCTAACATGATGGGCAATTTAGCATGGTCAATCCACCTGACCTGCACATTTTTGGATTGTGGGAGGAAACCACGCAGACTCGGGGAGAATGTGCAAACTCCACACAGGCAGTTACCCGAGGTGGAAATCAAACCTAGCTCCCTGGCATTGCTAACCACTGAGCCACCATGCCGCCCATAGTTCACAATAATGAGTGTGATGGTGGGGGAAATCTCATATGAAGTTATAAAATTCAAGCAGGACTAGACAGTGAATGCAAGAAGAATATTCGTGATGGTAGGGGAGTCCAGAACCAGGGGTTACAACCTAAGAATACAGGGTGAACCATTTAAGACTGAGATGGAGAGAAATTTCTTCACCCAGAGAGTAGTGAGCAAGTGGAATTTGTTACTACAGAAAACAGTCAATGACCAAAATATTGTATTATTTCAAGAAGGAGTTAGATATAGCTAAAGGGATCAAAGGATATGGGGGGAAAAACAAGAGCAGGAGTTGGATAAATTGGCCATGATCAAAACAAATGGTGCAGCAGGCTGAAAGGGCTGAATGGCCTATTTTTGTTCCTATTTTCTACTTTTCTATAAGAGACTTAGTCTGGTATCAGATGACGGTCTGTTAGTGGGAAGTAATACACCATATGTGACTGTATTAAATTTAATGTAAAGCTCAATGGAAATGGCAGTGTTGTTACCCCAGGATGTAGATTACCGAATCCCAAAAATGAATAACTTAAATATGAATGCAACTCACCATTAATCGTTCATAACATTTATATGGAAATCAAATGTCACAACATTCATGATTAATTTATTTAAAATGTTATGAATCTGAGGGGAAAAACCTGCACATAGAATGTTTTGCTAATGATATTGAGATCTTTCATAAATACAATAGAATAGTGAACCAAATATTTAAATAGCTTATATCTGTGCAACTGTTAGTGATCCTTGTGAAGTTTTAGACTTTGGCCCCTCCCATGTCCTGCTTCCAATAGAGAGCTTCTTTCCAGTCCTTTGTCTAATCTGTACTGTAGCTGATCACAAGGAAGTGTATGAAGTAATTGTCAACTCTTTACAGTTTTATTGGAACCAGGCATATGGAAAAATGTAAATCTGATAGTTCACTAGAGTGAACACGTCTATTATTACATTTCCACATCCTGCACAGAAAAGAAGTGAAGAGGCAGCAGCAGCATATACTGGAGCCAAAAACATTAATCAATCTGTATTTATTCTTTCATGGTCCTGCTCAGAATTTCTTGCAAACATGTAAAAAAAATTAATACTAAATTAAGTTCTGCAACAACATTAAGGTAAGGATCTGACTAAATTTTAGTTAAGGCTCAGTTATCAGAATTGTAGCCTTCTATTCATCCTGAACAACAAACCCAACAAACTAGCTGGTCTGTTCTTGTTTTTTTGTATGAAAATGATTCTTTCATTTACTTCATCAAAAGAAATTTGACATGTATGGACAGTATATATATGTGTGTATTTCCTACTCATGACTGGATTTAGCTAGGAAGCTCTGGTTGGAAACATCCTGGAATTTTTATCACAGTATGTACTCCTGCTATTGTGACATCACCTCTTGGTCCAACTAACCTGAAACTGTGGTCCTTTTGTGGTGTTGCAATTGTGGAGGAAGCATTAGTTGTGCGAGGGTTGCTAATGGAATGCTAACCTATTTTTTCAGCTCCTGTGTGATCGATTCTGCCTGGGTATATCTGAAAAGCAATCCAGTCTGTCCCAACACTGTGTATAAGGAATTGCAGGGAGTGTGTACCTAATTCCCTAGGAGTTATTGCTGCAGTGTCCAGGACAGGAATCTTTAATACCTGAAGGCGGCAAGAAAATCTGGGAGGGATGGTAATCATATTTCCTGACTGATTCTACTTATAATTATGCAGTCTGTTCATGTGGGAAAGAATTGACCATTTATTAACTATGGTGCATGTGATTTTGAGTTCCAACTAGGGACTAAAATTTGGCATGTCAAAACACACAGTTAGGCCCCTGTTCAAGTAAAAAACAACTTTGAAACCATCATCCCAGTTCAATCTTTGATAGTATGAAGCCTTGATAAAGTTTTAAGGATGTGAGAATGCAGGAACTGGTATTTCAATATTTAAATTCTGTTCTAAGGAGATGAAAATCTAAAGACTAACTGGGCTGGCCAACGGAGTGTGCTTCTGTGAAACAATTTTAAACCTTTGCAGGTTTGTAGACACACATTTATTGTCAGACATCCTGTGGCAGAAAATATAGTGGTAATCTTGCAAGGATCTATTCCGCCATGAAACCTTGTGAGGAGGGAGTACAATCTCTGAGTTACATGTTTCATGCAAGTGCCTTGCCTCACAAAGATACCCCTCAGAAGTAAACAAAAAGAATAAGGAAACCCTGTGTTTTTCAAATTTTGCCAGAATCCTTCAACATGCTAAATATGCTTCCTGCACTTCAAACATCATTTTTTGTGCCTGGCTATTGCATATGTGAACCATCTTCAGATGACCTGATCTTGGAAACAGAGACAATGTGAGCTCCTTGGGTACAATGCATCAAGAGCTGTAGCCGTCTCATCACCAAGATGACAGGATGACATTACCCAGGTCCCATAATAAGCACAATTCTTTCCACACATGAGGATTCACATGATGCACAAATATACACTTCCTCCACTTTTTAAACCTTTCCTGGACTGTGAGCTCATGGTAAGGCTAGTATTTAATAACTTTGTGTACTAGGTTTTCCAATGATGGATTCAACCCTCTGTAGTCCAAATTACATCTGCTGACTACATTGCTTTCATTTTCCAATATATTGTCCTACTTTATATTCCCCGTAGCATTAAAAATATTTTGGTCTCTCTTGAAGATCATGCAGCACCACCAGGTTTTTCAAATTAAAGCAATATTATTAAAACAATGTTACTCCTGAGACCAAGTAGGTAAAGTTCAGTAGAACCCAGGAATACATCAGTGCAGACTAAGATTTATTTGACTGGGTTGGTTCTGTTTTTGTCTAAGTACCAAGGGCAACATCAGTTTGTACTCTTGCAATTTGGACTAGGAAGGAACAGAGCTTGGTTTATTTTGGAACCTTATGGATTAGCATTTTTCAAATCAGAATTAAAGTCGGTTTCAAAGGATGGTTTGTGAAATTAACATTAAAATTGAAGAGATTTACAAGTGCATTTTGGGAAAGCAAATCTTAGCAGGACTTATACATTTAATGGTAAGGTCCTATGGAGTGTTGCTGAACAAAGAGACCTTGGAGTGCAGGTTCATAGCTCCTTGTAAGTGGAGTCACAGGTAGATAGGATAGTGAAGAAGGCATTTGGTATGCTTTCCTTTATTGGTCAGAGTACTGAGTACAGTTGTTGTGAGGTCATGTTGCGGCTGTACAGGACATTGGTTAGGCCACTGTTGGAATATTGCGTGAAATTCTGGTCTCCTTCCTATCAGAAAGATGTTGTGAAACTTGAAAGGGTTCAGAAAAGATTTACAACGATGTTGCCAGGGTTGGAGGATTTGAGCTATAGGGAGAGGCTGAATATGCTGGGGCTGTTTTCCCTGGAGCGTCGGAGGCTGAGGGGTGACCTTATAGAGATTTACAAAATCATGAGGGGCATGGGTAGGGTAAGTATGCAAAGTCTTTTCCCTAGGGTGGGGGAGATCAGAACTAGAGGGCATAGGTTTAGGGCGAGAGGGAAAAGATATAAAAGAGACCTAAGGGACAACTTTTTCAAGCAGAGGGTGGTACGTGTATGGAATGAGATGCCAGAGGCAGTGGTGGAGGCGAGTACAATTGCAACATTTAAGAGGCATTTGGATTTGTGTATGAATAGGAAGGGTTTGGAGGGATATGGGCCGGGCACTGGCAGATGGGACTAGATTGGGGTGGGATATCTGGTCAGCATGGATGGGTTGGACCGAAGGGTCTGATTCCATGCTGTACATCTCTATGACTCTATGACTCTGTGGACTATGAGGGAAACCAGAGTACCTGGAGAAAATCCAAGCAGATATAACAGTGAAATAGTGCTCTCACATTTAAAAGAAATGATGTAGCAAATCTGATCAGTGTGGGATAACTATCCTGGCAATTATGCTCCTCAAGAATTAAAGAATTTCTTTAGCTGGTCTCTGTGTCCAGAAAGAAATCAGAAAAGGTGATGGAGTAGAATGGGCACCCTCATATTTTCCAGACGAAAGGGAGTAGCCATGGGCACCAGTATGGGCCCCAGCTATGCCTGTCTCTTTGTCGGCTACACAGAATAGTCCATCTTCCATAGTTACACCAACACCACTCCCGTCCCCCACCTTTCCCTCCGCTACATTGATGACTGCATCAACACTACCTCGTGCTCCCAGAAGAAGGTTGAGCAGTTCATCAATTTCACCAACACATTCCACCCCGACCTTAAATTCACCTGGACCATATCGGACACCTCCCTCTCCTTCCTAGATCTCTCCTAGTACATCAACAACGACTGACTCAACACTGACCTATTTTACAAACCCACTGACTCCCACAGCTACTTGACTACACCTCCTCCCACCCTACCTCCTGCAAAAATGCTATCCCATATTCCCAATTCCTCCGCGCCCACCATATCTGCTCCCAGGAGGACTAGCTCCACCACAGAACACACCAGATGGCCTCCTCTTTAAAGACTGCAATTTCCCCTCCTGTGTGGTTGAAGATGCCCTCCAGCACATCTCATCTACTTCCTGCCGCTCCGCCTTTGAACCTCACCCCTCCAACCGCAACAAAGACAGAACCTCCCGCTCCTCACCTTCCACTCAATCAACCTCCGCATAAACCACATCATCTGCTACAAATGGGCCCCACCATCAGGGATATATTTCCCTCCCCACCCCTAACCATTTTCTGCAAAGACCATTTCGTCCTTGACTACCTGGTCAGGTTCACGCCCCCCCAACAACCCACCCTCCCCTCCTGGCACCTTCCCCTGCCACCACAGGAATTGCAAGACCTGCGCCCACAGCTCCCCCCTCACCTCCATCCAAGGCCCCAATTCTACATCCATCAAAGCTTCACCTGCACATCCACCAATGTCATTTATTGTATCCATTGCTCCCGATGTGGTCTCCTTTACATTGGGGAGACTGGACACATTCTCGCAGAGCACTTCAGGGAACATCTCCAGGACACCTGCACCAACTAACCCCACTGCCCCCTGGCCGAATGTTTCAACTCGCCCTCCCACTCTGCTGAGGACATGCAGGTCCTGGGCCTCCTCCATCGCCACTCCCTCACCACCCGACACCTGTAGGAAGAACGCCTCATCTTCCACCTCGGAACCCTTCAACCCCATTGCATCAATGTGGACTTCATTTCCCCTCTCCCCACCTTACCCCAGTTCCAACCTTCCAGCTCAGCACCATCATCATGACCTGTCCCACCTGTCAAGCTTCCTTCCCACCTATCCGCTCCACCCTTCTCTCCAATCTATCACCTTCTCCTTCCTACATCCACCTATTGCACTCTTAGCTACGTTCTCCCCAGCCCCATCCCTCCCATTTATCTCTCCACCTCAGAGGCTTCCAGCCTCATTCCTGATGAAGGGCTTTTGCCCAAAACGTCGATTTTCCTGCTCCTCGGATGCTGCCTGATCTGCTGTGCATTTCCAGCACCACTCTAATCTTGACTCTAATCTCCAGCATCAGCAGTCCTCACTTTCACTTACCCTCATACCTAGACATGTCAAGTGGTATCTGTAACTCCAAACAGAAGTGCTCAGTGGCAGTTCAGTTGCAAAGAAATCTCAGTGAACCTCTGAAATAATTTGCTTCAGCAAAACTATATGATGTTCGGAGAACACTTCATAACCTATACTAACTAAACTAAAGAGGAGTAATGACGTACGTTATGGAGAAGGATTACAGAGGATTGGACTGTAGAAAGCTGACAACATTACTGTGGAGCAATGCAATGGGACTTAGGGAAGCACTGAGAAAAATGCAGGCACTATTAAACTTTGGGAGATGGTGACTTTTTAGATTAGATTCCCTACAGTACGGAAACATGCCCTTCAGCCCAAGTCCACACCGACCCTCTAAAGAGTAACCCACCCTGACCCATTCCCCTGAAACTATAAACAATTTAGCACAGCCAATTCATCTGACCTGCACATCTTTGGATTGTGGGACGAGCACCCAGAGGAAACCCACACAGACAGTCATCCAAGGTAGGGACTGAACCTAGGTGCCTGGCACTGTGAGGCAGAAGTGCTAACCACTGAGCCAACGTGCCTTTTTGTTGATGTTAGAAGGTATTCGGTGTATGCAATTATTTTCATAAATCAGAATTGGTGTGACTAATATAGTACCAAAATTTCACAAACACATTTATGAAGATAACATCAACCTTTGTGTGTAAGTATAGTAGGAAAAGCTTTCAGAAATTCTGGATTAAATGTTAGTCTGACTGATGTGTCCCCTGTATTTTTTTTTAACAACTAATTTTAATTTATCTGCAAAATTGCCTCCAATTATGCAGGTCTGATGAAAAGTCCAAAAAATACAAGGGTAGAAATTATGTTGACCCAAAGCTAACCCTGTTATTAAAAGCTTTGCAAATGTCAAAATTGGCAGCTTTATAGATGACTGTTGGGTTCAATCTATGAAATGTGGTCATTAAGGCTGAGTGCTTGACCAGCTCCTCCCAGTGGCACAGGGCAAACAGTGGTTGGACAGTGTGGGTCCACAGTCTTTTTTCTGTCCATTTAAAGAGACAAAAATGAAAGAGGGGTAGGGG
This sequence comes from Chiloscyllium plagiosum, assembly GCF_037043375.1. Lineage (NCBI taxonomy): Eukaryota > Metazoa > Chordata > Chondrichthyes > Orectolobiformes > Hemiscylliidae > Chiloscyllium > Chiloscyllium plagiosum. The sequence continues at coordinate 36,743,388 of NW_028270150.1, forward strand.
GAGAAAAAAGGTTTGTGAACCAATGATTTGCCCACTACTAGTTTCTATGTGCATTAGGACTCCCAGATGAAGTTTGTTCTTATATATGCACCTCACAATGGGATAGGTAGTTATCCTTTTAATTGTTGTAGAACTAGGAAGCACTTTATCACCAGGAACTAAATTGCCTTGACTGGGAATGTTAGCAAATCCCTGCTATAATCTGCAAAGGAGAGGATAAAAACTATAGGGAATGGATTACCACTATGGTATTCTTCCCATCCAACCCCCGGGAAAAAGCATTTGATGCACCCAAAATTAGTAAGTCACTGTTACTCTCAGATACAATTGTATCATTTGTCGACCTCCATAATGTGCAGCCCGTGGAAGTAGAGAGTCAAAACTCCTGTCAGTAAAGTCCTGAAGTTACTTAGAATAAGTGGCATTTTAAACATCACATGCCTGAAACTAATCATAAACAGTTCGCAGAACAATTGCCAACTCAGAACGCCAATATTCGCACCCTTTGCAATGAAAGAAATTAATGGTCTGGAACATGACTTGAACATTTTCCTATGTATTTGTTTGTAATGGTTTCAATATAGCAGCACAGCCATGAGATGATAAGTAACAGTATTTAAATGACTGAGTGCAAAAAACGTGTAGCAGGACGTGATATAGACCTGTTACATCAGAGAGCTGTCATGTCTTGAAGTGACTTACCTATAGCACATTTTATAAAGCATTTTGAGATATTGTCTAACTTGAATGTTCTTGCTCCACAGATGGTAATGCAACTAATTCCTTTGTGGAATTTTCATCTTCTTAATGCTCAATGCTTTTGGCTGACTGTTTAGCTGTCTGAAAACTGAAAAATCATGCAGCAGATGAGAATTATTCTGAAATCCCTGAGGCAATGTGTGGGTGAGCTAAGGCTGGCCTTCAAGACTATCCAAAGATCTGTCCTGAGAAAATATTTTATTAGAATCTCCTCAGTGTGGAAGCAGGCTGTTTGGCCCATTGAATCCATTCCGATCATCTCAAGGGCATCCCCTCCAGACCCACCTCTAAACCCTACATTTCCATGGCTAATCTATCTAGCCTGCACATCCCTGTACACTATGGGGCAACTTAGCATGGCCAATCCACCTAAACTGCACATCTTGGACTGTGGAAGGAAACTGGAGCACCCACAGGCCTGGGAAGAATGTGTAAACTCCACACAGACAACTGCTCAATGCTGGAATTGAACTCGGGTCCCTGGCACTGTGAGGCAGCAGTGCTAACCACTGAGCGGCTGTGCTGCCTTTATCAAGATTGCAATGATATCTTCAATAATAATTTTTTTTGAAGCATAATCTTTGGTGCTTTGCTTCAGTCCACAGTTGGTGCACTCAAGTCATTAATATTCTCTCCGCTCTCTAGTGAAATTAGAGTGGCACTAATGTTAAACAAGGGCAAGATGAGTGTGTGCTAGGCAATGACAGGCGTAGTTTTATATGAGTGAATGCGTACTGTGTCCATATTAGCTTTGCTTCCAGCTCTCAGCATGCTTCATTATTGTCTTCCCCTTTAGCGGCAGGAAAGCCTTACTTCATTGAAGTATTATGCAATACAGAGTAATTACAATTACCCTTAAGACTCTCGCTGGCCTGCATTACAAAGTGTTACCACACTTGTTTAGTTGCTAGAAATTCGATTGTCAAATATCTAAAGTGTACTCTAAGACACATTCTATATCAGATTGGCCTCATTATATCTTATTCTGAAGATACTACATACTGAACTGCAACTGATCACCAATCAGTCATCTTCATGTATCCTTCTGAGCCATGTGGGTTGGTGCAATGGATTGCCACATGATAATCATGCTATGAAAATCTTATGTTGGAAAAGGGACTGACATCACAAATGATCTCAATGTCAGCTCTACTTAAATTGACAATTTTTACATGCAATATTTTCTATGAACTGTTCCTTCCAATCGTGCATGTCTTACAAGTTTGTAGAACAGCTACTTCTTCCTCTTTTTCTTTATCCCCTGTGTTGAAGGGATAGTGAATTACACAGTTCTATTCGATTTGATACAAGTAACCTTCTTGATGTAATGAGTGAGCTACTACTTTATATATGCGTCAAAATTCCTAAGTGTTCCTTGGAAAGAAAGAAATGCAGGGCAGTAGTGAGCTTGACCGCTGCAGACAATGCTGTTTCCCTGATGTGAATAGAAGTTTGGTCTTCAATCAGCCGTTGACAACCCCTATTATTTTCAATTAAAATGCATATACTGATAAGGCACTGACAGCCATAAAACTTTAGCTAAGACTAGTCTGTACACTCTGTTAATGCTTTGTGTATGTATGTATGTATGTAAAGGACATTTTTCATGATGTCTCAATAAAAGAGTCTAAAATCTAACATTTATCACAATTATATTCCCCTTTTGTTAAAAATAAACATACAACATGGATAACAGAAGCAGTTGGCTATTCAGCCCTTTGAGCCTGCTCCAACATTCATTACGATCATGGCTTATCATCAAACTCAATAGCCTTTCTCTGCTGTTCCCCCTGCCCTTTGACTCTGTTAGCCCTAAGTGCTACATCGAGCTAACTAATTATATCCTTCTTGAAATCATACAATGTTTAAGCCTCGACTGCTTTTTATGGTAGTGAATTCCACAGACTCACTACTCTCCGGGTGAAGAAATTTCTCCTCATCTTGGTCCTAAATGCTTTACCCTATATCCTTAGACTTTCCCCCCGACCCACCGACCCCCATCATCAGGAACATCCTCCTATATATACCTTGTCTAGCCCTGTTAGAATTTGATAGGTTTTCATGAGATTCACCCCACATTCTTCTGAACCAATTCAACCTCTCTTCGTATTGTCAGTCCTTCCATCCAGTCTGGTAAACCTTTGCTGCACTCCCTCTATAACAAGAACTTTCTCATTTGAAAATCCCTAGGCAAAACAACAACCTGATCAAAACTAAGTAACAATAATAGCAAAATATCTCACTGACCTTCCAAAGTGAGGTGCAGTCAAAGTTATAGTTTGGCAGCAGCAAACCTGGGATGAATACTGCCTCAAGGCAGTATTCATCCCATGATTACTTTCTGCAACTCCTGCTATGACTTATAATTTGTTAGAGATGATTTTGGACAGGTTTGAGGCCAACCTTGGTGTAGATGAGTTAGAAGGATTAGACACATGTCCTTGACTGCATTTACATGTGACAGATTAGTACAATGATCTTTTTTCAGGGGCGGGGGGAGTTTTGCTACAATCAGCCTGAAACAAATAATTAATGAAAGCAGAAACCAGTCCATTAGATTTAACACTTTCGAAGTTTGTGCGAAGATTTGTAGCTCGGGTGCTCGTTGTTGTGGTTCTGTTCGCCGAGCTGGAAGTTTTTGTTGCAACAAAAACTTCCAGCTCGGCGAACAGAACCACAACATTTAACACTTTCTTTTGGTACAGAAACCATGTACAAACTTTTTCACAGCGGTGAGCATTAGGATCTGGAATGCACTGCCAAAGATTGTGATGCAGCCAGTTTCAATTGAGGCTTTCAAGAGGGAACTAGCTTATCTGAAAAGGAAGAATGTGCAAAACTACAGGGGAAAGGTAAGAAAACAACGTTAATTGAATTGTTCAGGCAGCACAGACATGAGCGAGACAACTAGCTTCCTTTTGTGCTGTAACCATTAGCTCAGCTGACTGATCCGTGATGCATAGTGTCAGCCACAGCACGGGTTCAATTCCCATTCCACCATGAAGGTTCAGCCTTCTTAACCACAACTCTTGTCTGAGGCACAGTGACCCTCAGGTTAAAGTTAGCACTTGTCACCTTTCACCAGTAATGAATGAGCAGCCCTATGGTTCTCTAGGGCTATGGCAATGTTTCCTTATTCTATGCTTCTGTCCAATTTAAGGCAACAGGCAAACATTTAACAAGTCAATTAGCCTGAGGTGATTTATTTACATGAGTTAATTAGAAAATTAGATTATAAAAGAATGAAGCATGGAAGGTGAATCAAGGCTGTTGACAGATTTTTTTTACAGCTTTGTAGATTGTTCAGACCAGAGCGGTCAGAGTTTATACAGATAAAGGAAAATAATCATTATTTCCAAGAGCATATTCTATTCAGTAACTGCAGATAAATTATTTGGAATCATAGCAACATTCCTGCATTTTAAATGGTTTTCTGAATATTTTCTAGACATTACTGTCTTGCAAGTCTCATTAAATTCACAAAAAAGACTTAGTATTTGAGAATTGGCTTTGTTTTCATTTGCAATGAGTATAAATTTACCATTCCTATGCATCCTGCAGGGAACCACATTTTCCTTGCCCTTTGGTCTCCTTCCTATCGGATGTTGTGAAACTTGAAAGGGTTCAGAAAAGATTTACAAGGATGTTGCCAGGGTTGGAGGACCTGAGCTATAGGGAGAGGCTGAACAAGCTGGGTATGATTCTATTTTGAACACCTCTGAAAATGTCAGCATTTAACCTTTGATACTTAACAATCTCTCTATAAATAATACAATAGTACATTTTACAAGATTCCATACCCATATTAGAGCATTTCTGACCACGAATGTTGATTTGATAAGTCAGGCTTAAAGATTAGTGGATCTTTATCCATTGCATTTTAAATTCTGCTATCATGCAATATTTTCCCAAATACCTCTTATATTCTAGGAGATAACCATTTGAGAATTCTTTGATGCAAGTGATGCAGAGAGATGTGGCATTAATTACATTCTCAAAGTCCAGCAAAACGGACCAGAATATGACACATGCAATGGTGAGGGAATAAAACAGCATTTTTCACCTTGTATTTGGTTTAAGGTTTTCCACTGCAGCGTGTGTTTGATTAGTGACAGTAATAAGTTCTTCTGTTTTGTTGTCCAACCCTTGCATTGTTGAAACAACTTCATATTCTGGAAGACAAGCATGTAAAGATCTCAGTAGAGAATATGATGCACAATGACAAATGATATGCATATTTCATATCATGCATGAGTAAAACTAACTTCAATTAGATTATCAAAGCCTCCGCGCATTAGTTGCACATTTTCCTACTTCCTGATGTATATTCTATCCTAGAAGCATAATTTAGTTGCAGGGTAAAATAGTTCAGACCATTTCCTGACTGCAGGCAGGATTGAATAAGTTTTTCTCCACATGAAGAATGGTTAATGTATCAAATGGATATCAGGCTAAACCTGTGGGCAGAAAGGCCTGAAACTCTCACCAGGTGGGAGAAGTACAGAATTTAGAACAAAATATAATCCCCTCAGCATTCTGCCCTGTTTTTTTCAGTCAATGAAATTCCACAGATGAGGAGGAAAGGGAAAAAGAATCTTCCACTCCCCCCCCACTATCCCAGTAAAGCTGCATGTCTAGAGGAATTCCTGGGAATTAGGCTTAATTTGTCCTGATAATCTCTGAAGGAATTTTTATTTCCCAGCTGACAGCCAGTCCAAATTCCAATGAGATCCCAGGTCTCACCCAAAGGTAATGGATCTCTCTCTGATGCACTCTTCCAGGAGTGGGCCATTTGTCCTGAGAATACAAACTCCTTCCCAATCTGGAATGTGCTGTCAGACATAAGCAGATGTTTGGCCCACTCTGCTACGCTTCTGCCAATAGCACAGGCCTATCAAAATGTCAGGCTTTAAAGCTCTGAAACTAATTACAAAAACCTCAAACACTGCGAGGGAGGGAATGTAAGATAGTTTGGGATTGATATAAAATGTTATTTGAACAATCCTGGTTCATGTCAATCCAACCTGACCTCTGTTAGTGCCTTATAATTGAAGAGAAGACTGTTTCCATGAAAGGACTGGTTTCAAAAACCTGGCATTACACGTAATTTGACAAAAATTGATGATAAAATTTATGGCCATTCAGTAATGAAGTAAGTACTAATGCAGGATAGAGTATTAAAGGGCTAATTTGTCTGACCTTTGCTCATGAACAATATCACTTCCCCATGAGTAAAGTTCAGAGAAAAAAAGAGGCTGAAAGCCTGGCCCAAGATTATTTGATAGGCATGTTTCCTGTGTTCCTGGCCTATTGCACATTTCCTTATCACTCTTGACTAAGCATTCAGTGAAACTTGGTATTATAGCCAACTCCTAACTATCAGTAATTAGGTAATTTATAGTAAAGTTCTACAGGGAGCTAGAAATTGTCAATCTCAATACCAGTAAGCAAATTTATTTTCCTTTCTGCTAGTTATAGCAGGGGACGGACCTTGCATTGTATGTTACACCTAGACAGTGTTAATGACCCAACAGGAATATGCCTACTCAAAAACAACAGATTTCAAATGCAGTGTTCTTGTTTAGAACTAGGGTAGAAGAGGCTGGAAAAAATCAATCCCTAATATTTTGTTTGTTCTGTTTACACCTGGTACTCTTTAGTGAAAAATGGGGTAGTTTCTTAAATGCAATAATGGGAGGACAGGTTCCTCATCACCAGTGTGATCGTGGGAAACAAAAGTCTATCTACTGTTTACTTAACAAAGCTAACAAAATAACAGAACACACTGTCTCAACTGTACTGCAACAATTGTAAACAGTCAAAATATTTATTCTAGACAAAATATTATAAATTATAATGCTATTACCACTAGCGGTGTCATTTTCATTACTCTCCCAGTCTACTATGAGAAAGGTTGGGCAGCCTTCAACAGTCACAAGTGTCAGGTTGGAAGGAGGGTATCGAGGAGGAGCTGTGGCTTTATTGTTTGTTATGTTTTCATGAGGAAAATGCTTCAGTGATTCAGTAATGGAGCAGGGCCTGTCTTGCTTTGTCAAATATTTCACGTAAGAACCTTAGAAGGAAAAGAGAAGCAGGATAATCAATCAATCAATAATCTCTATCCAATAGAGTACTGGATACCATAGCAAATGTATGGCTCCTCTTGTTGATTGAACAATTGGTTCGTAACATGCCAGTTGTCCTTCCAATTTCACACCTCAAGCACAAGAATAAAATCATTATTAATTGTGTTCTTCAGAGTCCAAAGTAGAACCTAGGTGCTCTCTATTCTTGTTGCATGTTCAAAATAATGCTTTCCATTTACGAACACAAAACATATAAAATATAAATGCCATTCAGCTCAATCAAATGTACAATTTTCTCACCTTGAATTCAGCCCAAAGGATGGATTTGAACAAACATAACATTTCTAAAAACAGAATTATTTGAAAGGTTTCCTTAACTTCCAAGGTTAATTGATTAAAGCCACAATATTAATATGATCTTAATGATTTAGCTGACAAGGAGTTGATCAACACATAAACTTTTGAGCATTCTGCACATACTTACTGCTCTGCACACAAAGCTCTTCTCCATTTCTTTTGTCACTGATTCTCTCTCGATGGGTGATCACCACGCAAGTTCAATAGTGTGTTTATGTTTGCTTTATTCATTACTGGTAGCATCTTCAGACCTGGGGCATATTTCAGTTGAACCTTTTTTCCAATGAAAGAAGTTTACTTTTCTCCACATTATGTTGATGATTGACCTTTCCCAATTCGAGCACCATGTAATGTTTGCTTACATTTCAATCAATTTTATACCCTTACTGTAACTCTGTAATTTTACAAACCTTTATTCATTGAAATTTTTTTAAAAATGTTTTAGGTGAGCCTCTTCATACCGGAACTTCTGCATCACTGTTACATGGTTAAACCCTAATATCCAAGTGGAGTCCAGCTTTGCTTACTCACTTCTGCGGCCCAAGCTACAGTTATGTGCATCTGTTGCATATTCTACTAATATTTCCAATAAAGTATAATAGGATTACTCAAGACATTCCTTATTTGCAAAATTTCCTAGGTCTTTGCATCTTGAGGTTAAACATGGAGAATTAAGTTTTCATACCTGAGTCGTGTGTCATAAGTGGTGGTGGCCAATTTGCCACCTTAAAGTGGATTTGATCACCACTGACACTTCGACTGAACCAAAACATTGGTGCCTTGTAATACTTTCAAGGATCCACCAGCAGTTCAAGTTAATATGTCCAATTTGAGGTTTTCAAGTAATCGCACAGATGCACAGCTCTTCAGATTCGTGAAGATTTAGAAACTGACTAAAGGCATCCTCTTGAGAGTATAACTGCAACCGTTTACAAAATGAATGAAATGAATTATTTATTTACATTAAGGGATAACATTTTAAGTGATGTTTCTTTACTGTAGGGACAAGGTGAATTTTAAAAGTGTTGCTGACCTGATTGTATCTTTGACTAATTGCTGAGTTGACCTTGTCCAATCACTAAACTGACAAACCTGCAAGCAAGCAACATTTCAGCACTATCACTGCTGGGATCTCCCTGACTTCAAGATCACTGGAGTAGAAATCTTCAGCATGATTGAAAGATGAGCATAATCATATCCCCAGCATATCACGCTTCACAGAAGCAGCAATTTAAGCTACAATTCAATGTCTTTTTTGGCTCCAATAGTCAAACTACAGGTTTGGGTCATAAGTTCTTGTTCTTCCTGCAGTCCATAGTTTTAGAGAGATTAATTTCAGGCAGTGTTCACTTTGAGGTTGGAATGTCATGGTAACAATGAATTGAAATGTCATGGTTTGCCTGTCTATGTTTGTAGAGAAAGTGAGGTCTGCAGATGCTGGAGATCAGAGCTGGAAATGTGTTGCTGGAAAAGCGCAGCAGGTCAGGCAGCATCCAGGGAACAGGAGAATCGACGTTTCGGGCATAAGCCCTTCCTGAAGAAGGGCTTATGCCCGAAACGTCGATTCTCCTGTTCCCTGGATGCTGCCTGACCTGCTGCGCTTTTCCAGCAACACATTTCCTGTCTATGTTTGTAGCTTGCAATTAATGAACATTGCCACTGGCACTTCTGTCCATCTTTTCCAAGTACTCACAGGAATTTCTTCTCAGCATTTTTCAGCAAATTATGTTGTGCATTTGTCACTGCTAGATCAGAGAACACCTTATTGTGTCATTGTTAATATTGTAGAAATTTATAAGCTATTGTGTTTTACCAGAGCATAGAAGGTACCTCATGATATTAGCTCCTTGAAGTCCCTAATCCCAATATTATATTTTCGTTTTCTTTTGCAATTTTGTCAATGTGCATCAACAGACACTGCCCGAATTTTCTTTAATCAGTCTCCCCATTTCAAAGGGAGGCATCTGAAGGGAGGAACAGAGATGTCTATGTGGGGATGGGTTTTGTCCAAATGAATGGCCTACCACTAAATAGATCCCCTAATGCATAGCAGGTCTTGAAACATCTGTAGAAAGAAAGAGCAACAGAATTTACATTCCAGGCTGGTGATCTTCCACCAGATGAAAGTCACCAACTGAAAACATTGGGCAAGATATTGAGTTTTGGCTCAAGGGCCCCATGTCAGTAAAGTAGCCACCCAGCCATGGTGATTTTCAGCTAGATTTTCAAGAACTGCCCAACCAGTATCCAGAAAGCCGGATTCTCATCCAATTAGATTAGATTAGATTACTTTACAGTGTGGAAACAGGCCCTTCGGCCCAACAAGTCCACACCGACCCGCCGAAGCGTAACCCACCCATACCCCTACATTTACCCCTTACCTAACACTACGGGCAATTTAGCATGGCCAATTCACCTGACCTGCACATCTTTGGACTGTGGGAGGAAACCGGAGCACCCGGAGGAAACCCACGCAGACACGGAGAGAACGTGCAAACTCCACACAGTCAGTCGCCTGAGGCGGGAATTGAACCCGGATCTCTGGCGCTGCGAGGCAGCAGTGCTAACCACTGTGCCACCGTGCCGCCCATTAGTGACAGCAGGTAAGCTATCAAAACTGGAAGGCAAGCTGGAGATCATCCGGTACAGAACTAGAATGCAGTCGCTATGTAAAGAGAGGCTGTCTCCATCGTGAGACCCCATTGTCCAACTTCTTAAACTTTTATACCAAACAAAACTTCAGTAGCCAGGCTACCATTCTGGAGGGAAATCTCTACCAAATGGAGACCTGCAGTCACACCTTTTCCAGGCAGATGTGGGGGCTTTAAAGTCTGCTTGGAGTGATAGCCTGTGGCCCCCTAATCCACCATTAGTCATGCACCCTATATGGAGCCAAGAAAAGCCTGCTCTTTGACTTTATTTTTCTCTCTCTACTAAAACTCCTTGACAAACAGGATTTTCAACATTTTTGGTTTACATTTCAGATTTTTAGCACCGGCAGTTATTTATTGTTATTCCCATCTTCATTCTTTTCATATACATGCAAATACAATTCAAACATTTTTGCCCATGCAATTAATTCATTGAAATCTTTCTCAAACATTTCCAATTTCCTTTCCATTACTTACCACACTCTGTTACTTAGTAACATTAGTGCATTCACATAAATACTGATGTTGCTCACATTTACATACATGATAAACAGACAAGTACTTAATATTTATTTTAAGTTTTGCCCTTTAAGCAGGCTATTTCTTGTCATTATGGTATGGAGGATAACATATATAAATAACATTCATTTGCATCAATGTCCATCAATGTTTCAAGATCTCAGTAAATATTCTGGAAGGCATGAAGAGAACGCAATCATATAAAAACATTTCAGCTATCTGGTTACATTTTCTCTTCATCTTTAATGCTGCTCTTTCCCTTATTGGCACCTAGGTTCAAAAAAGCCTTTGAGCCAATTTGGCTAATGGCTCATATTGTTCCATCCAGTTTTCAATTAGTTTTCCAATGGAATGCCCTCATGTGACCTTCTTAGAAGAAACGGAGCACCAAGGAATGCAGGAAAATCAGGCTCCACACAAGATGCTGTGCATATTACTGCATCCGCAGGCAAAGTGAACAGATCTGATTTTAATAGATCATTACTGCACGTGGCAACCTCTCTTCCTTGGGTTAATTCTTTGGCTCTCAGATTTCTTTCATTGCAAAAGCCACAGAGTATTATTCCTGTCAATGGCAGCACCCCAATCATGGTTTATCATGATCTACGTGGGCAGCATTCGAGGAGGCATTACAGGTTGAACAAGAACAAATTAGCTTATTGGTCACACTTACCAGGAGTTCCCTGATCATTTCTGAGGACCTTGTCTGGGCAAATAGAACTAAAATAGTGATGTCCCATGTAATATAAGATAACCCACAGATACCATGCAGCAAAGGGGCATGGCAGCTCTTGTCGTCTGCAGCACTTTGCAGGTATAATGTGACACTAAATTGTGAGGTTAGTCATATTCAGATGCAAAGACAAAAAATTATTGTTGTGAACACCCTGCAGCCATAAAATGCATGTTTGATACTCAGCTGCTTATTATCCAGTTTGTCAATTGCTGCTTGCACTTTGGCTTTCCTTTTCCCTCAGTTTTCCCCTCCTCTTCTTTGTCCTTAACCCTTTGTCTTCAATAGCACAGCCACTAATGGGTGAGATTATCTTCTGAGGTTTTCCAATGTCATTCAGAATTTTGTTGCATTACAGTGCCACTATCCTTTAGACCTGCCATTCATTCTCTATCTCCCTATATCACTTAGGCCTTGATGTTCATTCTGGGACAGACACACAATACTGGGAGAACCTGACCTTAGAAGTAGCTACATGCACTCCTCACTTTCAATCCCTGGGGTGTCATCTACTCATGTCCTGTACTCATCTCATACATCTTATGTCATATTATTGTCTACTCCTACGCAACTTTTTCTCTTCACCTATAACATGACCTGATTTAGTATCCAAAGGTACCCATGCACACAGCAGGAAAAAAAGTTTTATTATTTAAAATTCTATATTTATCTGTTTAAAAAAAATTGTCATTCATAAAAACACATTTCGACAGGTGCTAACACTTTGATATATCTGGAAAGGCGTTTACATATTTACGAGTTCCAAGAGGTTTCGGCATCTTTCATTGATAATTGCTCTGCAGTTTATTTGAATTAGAATCCCTACAGTGTGGAAACAGGCCCTTCGGCCCAACAAGTCCACACCAACCCTGTGAAGAGTAACATACCCAGACCCATTCCCCTACCCTATATTTATCCTTAACTACTAACCTGCACTGTGGGCAATTTAGCATGGCCAATTCACCTAACCTGCACATCTTTGAATTGTGGGACGAAACCAGAGCACATGGAGGAAACCCACGCAGACACGGGGAGAATGTGCAAACTCCACACAGACAGATGCCCAAGGTTGGAATTGAACAAGGATCCCTGGCACTGTGAGGCAGCAGTGCTAACCACTGAGCCACCATACCACATGAAAACCCAAAAAGGGACCTATCCTTTATCATCAACTTGGCCTGGTATTCTGGCGCAAACCCCTGATCATCAAGGTCCACGGGGAAGCCTTAGAGAACGTTGACCACTTCCAATGCCTCAGAATTGTCCTGTCGACCAAAGCAGCTATTGATGAAGAGATCCAACACTGCCTCCAATGTGCTAGCACAGCATGTGGCATCCTGAGGTAAAGGATGTTTGAGAACATCGTCAGATCCGACACCAAGACTATGGTTTACAGAGCTGTGGTGGTTTCCATTCTCCTATATGGCTGAAACTTGGACTGAAATACAGCAGACACCTTAAGGAGCTGCAGCAGTCCTACCAACGCTGCCTGCGCAAGGTTGTGTGAATCTGCTGGGAAGAAAGGTGCACTAACACCAGCATCCTCAACCAGGCCACTATCCCCAGCATCAAGGCACTGATCACCCTTGATCGGTTACAATGAGTTGGGCACATCATCCGCATAACCAACACAAGATTCCCTGAGTGGGTGCTCCCAGCCTCAAAATGGTATGCAAGCCCGAGGTGGACAGGGGATGTGCTTCAATGATACCCTCAAGGCCTCATTGGTGAAGTGAAGCATTCTCACAGCCACTTGGGGAATCACTGGCCCAAGACTCTCCAAAGTGGAGGAGGAGCAGCCTCAGGGAAGGTGTCAAGCACCTCGAGACTTGCCACTGAGAAAAAATAGAAGCCAGGCAAAAACAGCGAAAGGAGAGCGTCAATGGTCCATTCACATCTTCCTATGACCACCACCTGCCCAAGTGTAACAGAGCCTGTGGCAGCCATATCAGTCTGTACAGCCACTTACAGACTCACCCTGAGAGTGGAAGAGAGTCATCCTCATCAGCGAAGCAAAGCCAAAGATGATTATAATCTCAAAGCATACCTATCCTCTAAATCATTGGATACCTAACCAACCCCACGCACCCCCCCTCCCCATATATTGGTTGGGTTATGTCAGCTCTCTGAAGGAGTACACTAGCAATCCTAAATAAATGCACTGAGAACAGACTTTCTCTGATCTGGGCTGGTCCATCTTTGGTGTGGAGTTACAAAAATGGGATTTAAATGGAGACAGCTGATATTTAAATGAACATCTGCCCTTCAGGAACTGTACATGATTGAAGCCCAAAACCAACTCCAGTTCAGCACCCACAAAAGTGCAAAGTGTCACGTTTAGAGGGAGGACTTGAGATATCAGATCACTTCTGTCATTTCTGCTGGGTCTTTAACCTCACAAAAATCTAGTCCTGAGAACTATACATATATTCATGTTAATAACTGATTAAGGAAAATGGAGATGGAAACATCACACATTCCCTTCCAATGGTCTGCAGTTCACCAAACCCACACTGGCATAAACTGCAGCAAAGCGAATATAAACTTTTTAGTCTTCAAGTAAATAATCCACTGTTGGTATTCCTTCGTTAAATGAGACAGACATTTGAATGATTGCAGCAGATGTCTCTGAAAATTTCCATGTCAATCAAGCTTCAGTAATAAAGTAAAATATCTTGCTCCATATGAGGTGTGAGAAGTCTAATGAATTAATCTGGATTCTGATGCAATGTTAAATTTTAAACTTGCTAATTCATTTCACAAGCATCAATAGACATTGCTACATTTTCATAGAATTTCCAGGAGATTTAACAAATGTGACCTGGTGCACCTGCACCAACGTCACTGCTCTTTAGATGAATACAGCTGACCTTCTACAGTAGGCTCTCAAATAAGTTTGCTGTACTTCTGTTTTGAATATTCCATTAAGATAACATTTGTTATCCTTCAATCTTCAGGTACAGTCCCTTATTGATGCAATTCCTAGAAATATTAACCAGAGTCTCGTCTATTTCCTGGCTGATTTCTTGATGAGTCTGAGGTTCATCTTATCCAATGCAGGTGCCCTTCAGACAGTTAATTCCTGAGTTTCTTTGAACGTATGTTTCATTGATCTTTACATGTGTTGTGAATTCCATGCCAAATAAGTGGATCTGGATTTTGTCCATACTCTTCATTTCTTAAGACTGATGTGATGAATAGATTTAACATCTGCCACTTCCTGATTCTCTGTAATATTTCTACCCAATTATCCCTCAGAGGAACTACCTGGCCTTTTGTACTTTGTTTCATATATCGCTAAAACAAATTCCTTAGATCCTTTTTGCTTCTGTCTACAATCTGGTTTTCTCCTCTGCTCTTATTTCTATCCATTTTGGACATCCTCTACTTAGCTTTGAACCACTGCCAATGTTTAGCTCAAAATTACTCCTGGTGATATGAGCGGATGAGTGCTCATGGATTCTAACACTCTGATTGGCAGTAAGGAAATAGCAGATGTTAGAGGCATCAGGACATTAATCTCAATGTCTGGAAATTGGCCTAGATTTTTGAGAACTTGATTTCTTCATAAAATTCTTTTAAAAAGTGATAATGAACAGAATCCTGAGTTTCCACATTACATATTAGGAATTATTATTTGATGATGGGCTACTATAAGTGTGAGTAAAACTTTTAGTTTAAAACAAAACAAAAAGCAACGGGAATATTTATATAACATTTTTGCACAAGTTTAGGATGGTACACAGGCTGGGGCACTGAAAGTGATTGTGTCAAATCTTCCACCTTAATTTCAAAAGAAAAATATTGGATGAGGAAATATGCCACAGAATTGCATCATTGAAAATATTAGTCCAATTAAGAAATGAGAATTGTATAATGAAAGAAAGTGTGGGTTAAAGGAGGTTGAAGTTGTTGTGGATAAACTCCTGGAGCTCATGATACACGATGATTTTATTGAATACTTGAGAAAAGTGCAAGCTAATTAGCGTCACGGCTGAATCTTACATCTTTATAAAATAAGTCTGACTTGCGTAGTGTTTCTTACAGGGTTTGTCACCGCAAGGGCTAGCAAGTTCTCTCACATATCTTACCAAACATCTCTCATCAATTAACTATCCTAATTCTATAGCATCTCTCACTTCTGATTTCCAATACACCTTACAACACACCACTCTGGGAACAACATGCCACTCTACAAGTATCCAGGAATTCACTGGCCATTCCTTGAGTCCATGCCATCTTTAAAAGTCCTTTGTACATGTAGATAGCTTGCCGATATTTGCGCTGGACTTGAAGACAAAGGAAAATTGGTGCCTTGTTTCGCCGGCAGGGTCCTGAAGGTCGCTCTGGATGGGATGGTGCTAAGACAGGTCTCCCCCCCCCCCCCCCCCCCCCCAGGACCAGCAGTGGAGTCTATGACACCAGACCATGCCAGCCCAGTCCGAGGGTGCCATCCACTCAGTTTCAGCCATCTGAAAGAATACACAGCAATATAGAAAGAGGATCAATGTCCTTCTCCAATTCACTAGCCTAAGATCTACCATCTTCTCTCTGATGTTGCACACGCTGCTACTGTACCCATCTCCTACCAGTCTCATGGTCTAATACTTTTAATGTTGCCTGCAACATCTTCCCGATTGGTCTCACCATGCCCGTAAACTCTTGTCACCACTGACCCTACATTCTCTTTGCACAACCCACTTACTCATTCGGCAAACTTCCCCACCTTCATGAACAGTAACAGCTGGGCCATTCATTTTCATTTCCTATAATACCTGCCTCTATCATTCCTGAAGCCATCCAGCCCACAATACGACAGAAAGAGTTAAGACTGGTATTCTTCTGCCAGTAATTTGGTTCCTCACCACTTAGGAGGAGAGGATCCTGATTGATTACCCAAGCTCGACTTGCACTGGTATCAGAGGATACCCTTCACTTGTGGCACAGCAAGATAACAGTAAAATGAACCTCATATCACTCGAGGAGCAAAGCATAAAAGGGAAAGAAAACACAAATTAGGGTTTCAAAGAGCTTCCAGGAAGCATCAAGTTGAGCGAGTGCTACGATAGTGAATTAAGAGACCAGGGATGTAACTTAGTCCGGTTCATCTGATGCTCATGACCCCCTGAGCACACAGTATCCTTCTAGCAGCACTGAAGTGCAGAAGTGTCAGTTAAGTATATTGGCAGTGTGCCATGAAGGCTTTTAGAGTCAATGTTGATTGACAATGTTGATTGTCAATGCTCTTGGATGTGGAGTATGTGTGGCTGGAGCCTATGTTTCCTACACTCAGAGTAAGTGGTTATCTGAATTCGCCAGGTATTCTGCTTTGTTTTCCTTGTCTAGTTTTCTCAACACCTAGCTTGTTTAACGGGTTTGTTAAAAAGGGAGTCTGAATATTAAGTTGGTGAGTTGTGCCATTAAAAAGACTTTTAACAAGCTTTAATCCTTGTTCATTGGCATCTTGCTGCTGCCCAGTGAGAATCATGCCATGCTGTTGATGGAAAGCAGAAAAGACGTAGTGAAGGGGCTTTTGTAATTCAGTGGTAATTTTTCTACCATTGAGTCAAGAGTCCTGGTGTGGAGTTGAACCATAACACATCTAAACAAGTTGATTAAAAATATCTAAAAGATAGAATGACATGATTGCAATGCTTTGATGTGCCTTGAGGCACTTGTCATCTGATTCTGCCACACAGCTCACCATTGCCCACATTGCTTAGACCCCTATAGGATTCTACCAATGGGTTAAACAGTCTCTTTCTGCATTATGACCATTCTATGAAATCATGGATAGAAATCATGTCAACTAAATTGGCTTTTGACTTTTCTAACATTTACCATTTGAAAGAATGAAGATTTTGGTCAACAAGATCACGTTTAAAGTCAGTTTTTAGATAATCTCGCTTTTCTTCAGACATTCTGACTGCTTTCAACAGGTACATGTTAATTTTTCTTAGTAATGTTAATTTATATGAATAGATTTAATCCATTATCACTTTGTTTATACAAAGCAATGACACAGATGTGATTGAAAAAATTATTTGTTATCTGACAATTGTTTGTCTTTCTTTTCGTACGTTTTGGCAATTATACTTTCCTGCTCATCACGGCAAATGTTCTGAATCTCAATGTTGGTTGCCAGGAATAATTTTTTTGAGGACAGGCTGCTGTCTGGCAGGATGTCAAAATGTGGTGCATACTCACAGAATTAGGTTTCATTGACAGCAACAAATATTCTGAGGTCAATCATAATTCAACCAATACTAAATAGCACCTTTCCTCCAAAATAATGTGCCTAAATTCCGAAAAGATCCAATGCAAATTTTTATCGTTTACACACCAAACAATTGTATACTTCCTTTGTTACATTCATCAACTTAGTACAATTTGAACAGTCCAGAGCTTCAGCCTCATGGCTCATCAACAAAGGCTCTCCATTTGTTTCACATGAAAACAAGGGGAGGAGAGCTTCACCCCGCTAACTTGCACTTGATTGGAAGCTGGATCCCAGAGAAGAAACAATCGCATTTCCCATCGCTTCACTCTGTCAACATCACCCTACTTTGGTTTACCCTTTTATCTAAGTGGTTGGAGATTGAATCAAATTGTATATAATGTCTTATCATAACATTCAAACTTCCTAAGGTACTTCCTATGTAACAAATGGAAGTCACCATTGTTACATAGACTTATGCAGGCAGACAAAAGCAGACATTTTGCACACAAGGACCCATGAAAAGCAGTGGTATGTATGATGAGCCAGTGAGTTTGGCGGTGTTGATCGAGTGAAGAATATTGGTTAGAACACCATGTAAACTCCCTTCTCTTCTTGAATAGTACCATGCTATTTTTAGTATCTATCAAAACCACACTGAGCAGCTGATGGGGCTTCATTTAGAATTGAATCTGAAGGACTGCATCTTTGACAATGCAGCACTCCCTCAGTACTGCACTAAAGTGCCAGCCTAGATTATGTTCTCAAGTCCTGGGGTGGGGCTTGAACCCACAACCTTCCGACTCAGAGGCAAGAATGCTACCAACTGAGCCAAGCTGACAGGAATACTGTACCTCTAAATCTTTCTTGCCCCTGGCCATCAATATTAGATACTGGGGTTGATCTGAAGACAGGCGAACTTTCTGTAATAAATTTAAAAGAAAGCAATTTTAAAAGTCTGAAATTGATTTTTTGGTTTTGTGCACATTGTACCTGAAAAGAAACAGTGAAACTATGGCAAAAGAACAGAAACTGCTGGTGAATCAATCAGAATCTGTTGTAAGTTCATATACTTCATCAGAACTTCAAAACTAAAGATAACCAAAAACTTAGCACTGGTAGGTAAAAAGAGAGAACCAGGAGTGGCAAAGAATCAGCTTGGATTTATGATGTAATTACTGATGGCGAAATTGTTAGGATTTGCCATCATTACAAAAGTAACAGCAATGTCTGAAAAAGTCCACGTCTGTGCAGTCAGCACTGGAAATTCATCAGTTGCCATCAGTAATTCTATAGTAACCTATAGGGAGCACTATTGAGTTCCTTCTAGACTATAAATAGAAATCATTGAAATGATAGGAATTTGCCCATTTTACATTGTCAGTCTTACTGTAAATCCCTTGAAAATGTTACACTTTGTTGAATGGCATGTTATGGGATTCTAAGAGCAAACAATAGACATTTACTTATGAACAGCCTCACTAGCCCTGAAAAATTAATTTCTCACTTGTGCAAAGTCCACATTTTCTGTTATCAGGTAAAATTCATATTTTTAAAATAATGCGCTGGGTTTTACAGTCAATAATGAAGGCAGGAAACTTGCTGACCTCAAAAGAAAATTGCTCACAAGGATCTATTGATCCCTGTGATACATCTCTCCCCTTTACTAATGTCAGTTTGAACCAGGAACCAAGTCAAGGGAGTCCAGCTGCAATGGAGTTATCAAACAGGTAAGCCACTGATTACACTGAAGTACTCTCATGGACAAAAAGAACCAAGAAGAAAAGACTGAATCTTGTCACTTTTATTTTAAGACATACTGTGACATAAATGATTGAAACATCAGACTAAAGTTGAAGCTAAACTTTTAAATAAACTTATTTTAAATAAGTTTATTTAAGTGAGGATTGTTTTATCATAATGTCACAATGAATGATGTAAAATGACTTTTTTGAGGGCTAGTCAGTGGGTCTAGCAGTAATTCTGATAATAGTGTGCTGTTAAAAATACCTCCAGTAAATAAGTTACAATCGTTTCCAAGAGGGTTTATAGTGAGACTACTAGTGTGACAGTGGCTGCTGTTTTCAGTTCAATCATTTGGAATTGCTTGTATTCTCGGGTCCTGAACAGCATATTCTCTGGAAAAACAGTTTCACTGACAGAAACTTCTTGATTACATAGGAACATAGGAACAGAAGTATTCCATTCAGCCCCTTGAGCCTGTTCCTCCATTTAAGAGATCATGGCTGATCTGTGGCTTAATACCATATACCTTGTTTTTTGCCTATATCTCTTAAGACCTTCACTTAACAAAAAAAAATCTCTCAGATTTAAAACTAAACAGCAGACTTAGCGGCAGCTGCCATTTATGGATGAGAATCACTACCAGCCTATGTGTAGAAGCACTCCCTAACACATCCCCTGAATAGTCTGGTCCTTTTTGCTTTTGACTATGCCCCCTAGAATACCCGAATGGCGAAAGTAGTTTATCTTTATCTTTCCTATCTTCTCCTGTTAATATCTTGAAGACTTTAGTTAGATCACACTCCAAATCCCCCAGCTAGCATTCCATTAGCTTTCTGATTATTTTCTGCACCTGTTTATGGCAGTTTAAAGATCTATGTACCTGAATCCCTCAGTCTCTTTGGACATCCACAGTATTTAACTTCATACCACCCAGAAAGTAACCTGATCCATTCTTATTCAGTCCAAAATGATTAACTCATGCTTTCTAACATTGAATTCCATCTGCCATAGTTTGGCCCACTAGCCTAGTCTATCAGTATCCCTTTATAATTGTATGCTATCATCTACACCGTCTACAATGCTACCTAACTTTATGCCATCAGAAAATTTGGATATATGACATCCTATGCCATTACCCATGTTGTTCATGAATAAAATGAATAATTGAGGCTCTAACACAGATCATTCTTGGACACCACTGGTCACATCTTGCCATTTTAAGTATCTCTCCATTATCTGTACTTTGTGTTACCTGCCATTCAATAATTACACAGCCATGTCAGTAACTGGCCCTCAACTCCAAGTTCTATCTTGGTTAATAGTCTCTTATGTGAGACTTCAACAAATGCCTTCTGGAAGTCCACATAGGTAACAACCATAGACATTTCCCTGCCTAATATGTTAGTCACCTCTTCAAAAAAATTCAATGAGATTTGTCAGGCATGACCTACCTGTCATGAATCCATGCTGGTTCTCCATGATTAACTGAAAATGTGCTGGTGTTCAGTTACCCTGATCCTGTCAACCCCTGTATCTAGGGAACTCTAAATTCCCACACTTAACTGCATATTTGTGGACTCCATAAGGTGCTATTAGTTCCAGAGATGTATTTACTAGTGCAAAATATGGGCAGGTGTGTATGATATTTTTATGATATGTTTTTGCAACTATCATTCATTATACCTTGTATAAATTAAATGAAAGATGAAAAAAAAACGTTACTTTCTAATTTACTCCCTTTGAGAAGACTACAATGTTAGTGGCCACTAGCACTGTTTGATGGTATCTGTTTTACTGAACACATGGAGGTTCCTCTGACTTGGCACCAGGTTTAAATCGGCATCGGTAAAGCAAACGTCCATGCCACTAACATCACTAGGGCAGATTTCTTGGAGGTCGGTGGTGAGTGCTGTTTTTTTGCCATTCCTGATCACAAATATTGTGCCAACAAATACTCTAACCACAATGAAGAATTTAAAAGGGAAGCATGAGCAAACTGCTTAATTTTTGAAAAGAAAACTTGATGATCATACGGAATATAATACATCCCCCTTTTGTTTAACTGCCACAATCTTTCATTTAATCTAACATGTAACAATTTGCAGACTATTGCACCTGATTAGTGTGTACCAAAAATATCACAAACAGCAGACCGGTCTCACAATAAGGCTGAATCTGAAGGAATGGATCTCTGACAATGCAGAACTTCATTAGAACTGAATATATATTAAAGCTAATATTAAAACTAAATATGTATATATTATGTTCTCATGATGAGGCTTGAACCCACAGTCTTCTGACACAGAGGCAGGGCTTCTAATTTGTTTCTGTCCTTGCCTCAATTTTATTAACAAACTTGCTTATCTTTTAGCTTGCAGTTCTGATAAAGCATATACAGGAGACCTTTTCTCTACACAGATGCTGATTAATCTGTTGAACCTTTCAGCTTTTTCTGTTTTTCATTTCAGATTTCCACCATCTACAGTTATTTTTCTTTGAATTGACAACTTGATCTCAATGAATCAAAACAAACAAAAGTTTAGGATTTACATGTTTTGAATTTCTTTATAAATCCAGCTGGATGAATTGGGTTCCCAACAAAAAAACAGCTGAGGTACCTGCAAAATCTCATGATATTGTTGTTGCAATGCGCTGGATTCTGTCGTGGACAGCAGAAATTTTCAGAATTTATAAATTAATACAGTTTAAGGTCACCATATGCTGTAGTCTGCATGTTAATTTGTGCATGCCAGTATGACCATTATCATCTCTACCATTATCTTGAGTCATGGAACTATATCCAGAAAAACTGGGTGTTATTTTTCAGTGTTAGAACATTATTTAGCATTAGTTACAAAGTTCAAACTGAATACAGATGGTAGCTTTTTGTTTTGTAATAAAGGAAAGCAAGAGGATGATGCAAATGAAAGGCAAAAATTGAGATTAGATTTTGGGCAAAATACAGTTTATTGACAATGCAATAACACATTACGTAAGCTCATGCTGCATAAGCTCCACATCAGAAATTTTAATTGAATAAGACAAACCATCTAGCCGTTCTAATTAAACTAACATGTTATTCAGTGGATTAACTCTGGTTGTCCTTTAACACAAGGACAGAACTTTGGCATCAAGCTTGGCATTCACGTATCTGACTTCTACAAGAACACAAAAGTACTATTATATATGCTGCCAATGAACTTTCCAAAATTACTATTTGTTTTTAAGTTATTTCAAACACTGACAGACTCTGCTTTTCTCTCTGAGACTTAATATTAAGTTACTGTGGGTACCTGTCATACCGAAAACAGCATATAGATTTCTGTTTTGTTCAATGTTTTAACTGGGTTTTGTAATGCAATCTGAAGAGATATAGACAGTGATTTACATGAAGATATTTTTCCCTTTGTCAATCCTCTCCTTGCATTTCAGGACACATAACTAATGTGACATTTAATGTATGTTTCCCAATATCATATATCATAATTTAGAATTGATCCACTCTTGCATCATTACCCACAATTCTATATATGTTCTCCCAATCACCAACTCAAATGCAAACCTCAATACAATTCTAAAAGTATAAAACTATTCTATACTAACATTCGCATCTTCAACCTGAGGAAAATATATCTAAGCATGGTTGTACACCACGATATTTGGGTTAAAGTGCATGCAATAAGATGCAAACTCCAAGCAACTACACACACACACACACACACAATTTAAAAATAAAGCTTGTAATCCCATCATTTTTCAGCCATATTATGTTTTATTAAAATGTTTTAAAATATCAAAGAACTCTATTAGTAATTGGAGAAAACTGATTTCCTCCTTAAGCTAACATCATGCATATCTTTATCAGCTCCAAACAAAAAAATTGGTAGTTAAGGTAACTAGTGCCCCAGCAAATAGCAACAGAATTTATTGGGAACAATATAAAAACACTATTGTAGAGAAAGAATCTGATCTATGTTTTTGTTAATGCAGTATTACATTTAAAGTAATTGTCATGAGGGATGAATTTAGTAGCAAATATTTTTTGGGTCAAAAGTACAAGTTTTATACAATAAACATACAACTGAAAGCCAGATTTAATTCAAATTTCATTTTTGAACAGAAGAATAATCTTGTGCTCTGTCAATCAATCTTTAGTTGAAACCATTGTATTTATTAGATTAATACAATTCATATATTTCATGTTCAGTCAGCATAAAAGGCTGTATGATCCTTAATGACTCAACATAAATCAGTAATTATTGTGATCTTTGTGGTTAAAGTGGTTGTTTCTTTGAAAAGAATGTATTCTCAATGCAGTGCATTGAATATTCCTAACATTTTAGGAATGTTAGGTAAGATATTTTTCATATGTTTTATCTTAGTTTCTTACCTTTCCCCAATTATTAACAATGATCAAAGCTAATCTCAGTACAGATCTTAATGGATATAATTTGATTGTACTGTTATGAATTCAGGAAACGATTGACAATCCTGCCAAGATAAAGTTTTAAGAATGGGGATAGTATTCTTCAGTGTTTGAATATAATTTGCATCAATCATGTAGCTACTGGGAACTTTGGATTAGACGTTGGCCATTTATATTTGATCCAGCAATGTTGACTGATGCCACGTAGAAACATTCTGAATTGCTCAATCTCACCACTCACCTTGATGAGCTCATAGTTTCAAGACTCATTACTCATTTCCTCCTGTACTTCTTCCAAGGCCTTGCAGAGCTACAATTGTTAGATATGTCCCTAAAGCATTACATACCCTGAGTATTGCCAGGAACAGTGGAAGATAAGTGACCACCTGGTGATTGTGTCTCAAGTTCTGTAGAAGACAAAAAGAGAAAACAAAGATAGTACAGTCACATATTCTTAAATGAAGAGATGAACTGATACAGAAATAAGGGTATGAATGTTTATAATTGCAAATTTCTAATGAAGCACACTGCCATCAATAAAATTCACACTTAACCAATACAAAAATGTCCATTGATCAGGTTCTGTAGTATATCATATCATGTCACATTGTTTTCCTCAACCTGAGGTACTATACGAGTACGGAACACCAACATGAAAAATACATTATGAAACATCTCCTGAATCTAAGGTAATTACAATTGATCTAATTTGGAAAATCGGAAGCATGTGGAATACAAATGAATCATATTCAAATGATCATCTGTCCAAGTCATCTAATTTATTTTGCCTACTTGTTTGTGGCACTTGACTTTTTTCATGTTTTGACATTGCAATACCAGCAAAATTTAATAATCATGCAGTATGCCTAAAATACTTAATCTCATGCAGTTTATGGTTGATCTCTGGGACTCTCAGAAATTCCAACGCAAATTTATTCCATTTATTAGATTGTTCAGGCAGAGTGCCACAATGTGCTTACACATAAAATAGTCGGTAGAAATTCAAAAGAAAACCACAGCAATGATACCAGTTATAAAGTCTGCAACAGAAAACTACAAAAATAGCATCGTTTTACTTAATTGTGAAAGTTATTCTAAGTTAAAACTCATTTTGAAACAATTTTGTTTCATAATCATTAAGAGTGTTTCTGATAGCAAAAATAAGGAATTAAAAATTGCAGACCCAATTCATTCAAACCTTGAAACACAAAACAAAGGCATTCTTTTTTCTTGAATCTTAATAAAAGGCACATGACAACATTATTTTCAGTATAGACTTTATATTCAGCAAACACAGCTATTTTAGGCTTTAACTGCCTTGAGATACACCAATTGTGCCATTCCTGTACTATTCTTAATAAGCCACTGACAATTGAAGGAATTCTACTAAAATCTGAAAATATGTGTCAAACTCTCCGTGAAGCTGAGCACCACAGAGCATATGTCATTAGTCAGACATTTTATTGAACCTTTCAGAGTGAACAAAGTTAAAAATCACACAACACCAGGTTATAGTGCAACAGGTTTAATTGGAAGCACACTAGCTTTTGGAGCGTCGCTCCTTCATCAGGTGGTAGTGGAGGGCTCAATCCTAACACAGAATTTATAGCAAAAATTTATAGCGTGATGTAACTGAAATTATACATTGGAAAATTGATTGTCTGTTAAGCCTTTCATCTGTTAGAATACCGTGATAGTTTCACTTATTTCATGTGTAAATCACAAAAAGCTTTTTTAAAAAAGTTGCATTCTCGGGTTAGCTGTTAACAATGGTGATAGCTAGACAATATGGTGAAGATGTTGGCCCCCTGTGTTCTCTGTCTATGACCTGATGTTTAGATTTATTCTAATCTAAAAAGTGAGATAACTGAGTTTTACATGAATTCATGCAGTTTCTACATCACGTTTCTACAGGAATGTAGGCAAGTTTTCAATGTATAATTTCAGTTACATCACACTATAAATTTTTGCTATAAATTCTGTGTGTTAGGATTGACCCCTCCACTACCACCTGATGAAGGAGCGACGCTCCGAAAGCTAGTTTGCTTCCAATTAAACCTATTGTACTATAACCTGGTGTCATGTGATTTTTAACTTTGTACACCCCAGTCCAACACCGGCATTTCCAAATAATTTCTGAATGAAAATTGCTTGCTAGAAGTGCCAGACGATAAAAGGTGTGACAAAGGCACTGGGCATTTAGTACCTACATTAATGATGGGACCAATTTAAAGATTCTGAAATAAACAGAGGCAGGACTAAGAAGGAAACTGGAGTTTAAACTCATGTAAAATTAAGAGACGAAGAGAAATAAAGTAAGGGCACAAATATTGGCTTAAGGAAGAGAATAAATTTTAACATGTTGATACTGTAAAAATCTTGAACAATGTAGTGATGAATGAGATTAAAGCGTCATCGTAATCCAATTTCCAAACTAGAGAAATTGATTGGTATCGCATTAACATTTGTCATAGCATCAAAAGTGTACTTACATACTGAGTTACCATGTTTTAACTTTGTTGTTATTAACTTCATGTTATTGAGCAATTATCAAGCAAATCCAGCTTGTTCTGTAAAATAATGACTCAGGGGGAAATACCATCATACAAAGTAAATGGAATAGTAATGTAAAGCAACCAGCATGTTTGGGAGATTTGCAACTTACTGCGTGAGCTCTCCTTGCCTTGAATTTGCTGAATTTACTCAGTATCAAAAATATGGCAACTTTAACACACGACTATTTTCTGAGCAAGTATTTAAGAATGAAAAAGTTATGAATAACTTTTTGTTTAAAAGTGAATGTGAGGCATCGACTGAAAATCATCCAAAACTTGTTTTTTTTTTGGTTATTGTAGTTGGCTTGATTCTGTGCTGAAACATAGCTTGCCACACCTGGCAGAGGATAAAAGCAAAAAATGGTTGGCAAGTAGAAATGTCTATCACATCAAAGTGTTTCATCAACTTTGGTATTCTGGATATATAATGTTTGAAACTTAAGTTGCAGCCAATTATTTCTGACAAGTATTTTGTTGCTTTTATCCTGAAAATATCCTACAGTAATCATTTCAAGTTATGAATTAGCAGAATTAGAAGGTTGAGAGACAACTAACTGAGACATATAAGATAATCAGAGGTTTAGATAGGTTGGACAGTGAGAGTCTTTCTCCTTGGAAGGCGATAGTAAGCATGAGGGGACATAGCTTTAAATTGAGGGGTGATAGATATAGGTCAGATGTCAGAGGTAGTTTCTTTACTCAGAGAGTAGTAGGGGCGTGGAATGCACTGCTTGCAACAGTGGCAGACTCGCCAACTTTAATGCAGAAGTGGATACTGCAGATGCTGGAAATCAGAGTCTAGATTAGAGTGGTGCTGGAAAAGCACAGCGGGTCAGGCAGCATCCGAGGAGCAGGAAAACAATGTTTCGGGCAAAGGTCCTTCATCAGAAATGATTCCTGATGAAGGCTTTTGCCCAAAACGTTGATTTTCCTGCTCCTTGCCAACTTTAAGGGCAGTTAAATGGTCATTGGATAGACATATGGAATAGTGTAGATTAGATGGGCTTCAATGGAATAGTGTAGATTAGATGGGCTTCAAATTGGTTCCACAGGTTGGCGCAACATCAAGGGCCAAAGGGCCTGTACTACGCTGTAACATTCTATGTTCTAGTAAGTTGTAAGACTCTTAACAACAGACTGCTGTCAACGGGACAAGATCAATCTAAAGAGAACTGAATTTCAGTGAATATAAAAGACAATAGACAAACAGGCATTTATGCTCATGTTATTCTCATCAGCATTATAATACATGGACTCTATACTGACATTCTGAAAAGTGAGGTGACAATGGATAAAGTATTTTACTTTGTACTTGTATTCTTAATTCTTTGAAGAAATCCATTAGATAGTGTTTTTCAGACCCAACTTCTTTAGTCTTTCTAATGACCAACCAAGATCTCCAAAGACAATACTGAATACATCAATCCTACCACTCTAAGAATTTCTTACATACTGCACCATTTATTGTTCTCAGTAAGTTTAGTGGAGGAATTCAATGTTGCCATCTATCAATTGGAGAAGTGATGGAAAAGTCAATTGCTCCTGTGGTGGGGAGCACAACCAAAGGAAGTTCTTCTCAGGCACGTAATTGGCAGTGTCAGACCCTGGCGGCAGATATTTCAAATAGCTGCTGGCCAATCATAGGCTGGATGGTCTCCACTGTCAGTAGTACCACCTCAAGGCTTGTAATGCTGCAACAGTTTCACCAGGACTCATTGCTGGATCCAGGACTTGGGTAAGAGGGTGGGGTGAAAGTCACTAGTTCAGCAATTTGCTCTTTTCGCATGCCAAGTCTCTTGATCGGGGACACAGTGTCTGACAACCAAACAGGGTTTGAAGAACATTCTTTGGGAGCCATGGGAGAGCTGAATGACTCCCATTTAATCCCTGAGCCACAAATAAATTCCACTGGACTCCGGGTTAATTGATGTCCTTTGACTCATTAAGGAAACTCAAGTGGATGACTGTCCTACATGGGTCCTTTTCCACCTCAGTTTCATCATGGAAGGTTTTGTGCTATTTCCAAGAGACTGCTGTGCGGCCTCTCCCGTGATTAAATATGCATGGTTGCTGCGCTTCCCACCATAAGAGGCTGGATTAAATTCTGTCCACAGATTTCAAAAAAGTGCATTAGGTCACCATAGTCCATTTATATTTATTTGTTAGGAGCCTATGAAGATAATGTTCCTTGAAATAGAATACTGTATGTTCTCTGGCTGGTTCACCATGTTTGAGAATTATTGCTGAGAATTATTTTCAAAGAGCTTATGATTTCCTGTAACTGGCTGTATGGTTTCAGCTTTCCCAGTAATTAGCACTACATCCATTTCTGGAAGGCAATTCAATAAGGTTACATCAGTCTATTCAGCAGTTGTGAGCCTAATGGATTTTCTTCAGCCTTCTTTTCATACTTATACTTTTAATTTCAGTCATTTACAGAAAATAATACTTGTAAATGACTGCAAGTATGTTTTGAAATTTGATGTTGCGATACTTTATAACCTGCTGCTGAAAGAATTTAGGTATGGCTTACGAAATTTGTAGGCAGTGATGATGTATGACCTTTCTCACAAACACCCTGGTGGCAGGGCAATTAGATTAACTTTGCTTAGCTGGGATATAACAGGGCTGTAGAACACAGGAACCAAGAAGTGCTATTTTTATGAATGTAATCATTTTTTAACAGGTTTATAAGGTTACATGCCACAGTAACAGAAATGAAACTTTGGCATCTAAAGTAGTTGCCCTGGAAGCACTCGTCTACAGTAACAATAATTGTTGAAAATGATTCAGATGTAATATCCCTAACCTTGATAAGCTCAAAATATATCTTTATCCTGACACAGTGATGTAAAATAGTACAAGAACCAAGCTCGACATTTTCCTTCTCTTCAACAGGATTTGTTTCTATCCTTCCCTCACCCTCCCGGTCATTGAAATCCTCTTCCTGGTGTTCATCATCTTATAAGTTCATATCTCTAACAGGCTCTTACCAATTTTTACAGATGCACCATAGAAAACCCGCTTTCTGGATGCATCACAGCATGGTATAGCAACTGCACTTGCCAAAACTGCAAAAGACTACAGAGTTATAAACACAGACCAGTCCATCACAAACCAGGAGAAAGTGAGGACTGCAGATGCTGGAGATCAGAGCTGAAAATGTGTTGCTGGAAAGCGCAGCAGGTCAGGCAGCATCCAAGGAGCAGGAGAAGGGCTCATGCCCGAAACGTCAATTCTCCTGCTCCTTGGGGATGCTGCCTGACCTGCTGCGCTTTTCCAGCAACACATTTTCATCACACAAACCAGCCTTCCGTCCACTGATGTCTATATTTCTCACTGCCTCGGGAAAGTAACCAACATAGTCAAACACCTCTTCCACTCTGGTTATACTCTCTTCCACCTTTTTCCATTGGGCTGATGATACAAAAGTTTGGATATGTGTAAGAACTGATTCAGGAAAAGCTTCTTCCCCACTTATCAGACTTTTGAATGGACCTCTCAAATGTTAATATTGATCTCTCTCTCTGCATCTTTTCTGCGGCTGTAACACTGCATCTGCACTCCGTTCTGCTACCCTGATGCAATTTCTAAGGTACTATCTGCCTGTATAAGCACACAAAACAACACTTTTCACTGTATCTAGCTACATGTGACAACAATAAATTGAACTCCAAAGTTTTATTCCACTGCTCAGAGCCTACCTCTTACTAACACTGTTATCAAAATTATTGAATTCAAAATCCTCACACTTAGGTACAAATGTCTTGATATCTTGGTCCAATTTGCCCTCTCCAACTATCATTCCTGCACAGCCATATCTACCTCTCATTGTTCAAACTCTAGTCACCTTTGCAATTTCCTCACTCCTTAATCATTTATGGAGCAGTGCTCACTTCATGAAGTGTTATCTAAGTTTCATTTAAATACAGCGAGGCTCCAATCCACTGTAAATGCCAGGTCTTCTGCCCTATGTTTCTCTGGGTGATCCAGTGGCATAGATTGATTTTTGGATTGGATTTTTCCATTGGTGGGTCTTTCTTGAGAAAACTAGATTAGAAGCTAA
The DNA here is from genome assembly GCF_037043375.1 of Chiloscyllium plagiosum. Classification (NCBI taxonomy): domain Eukaryota; kingdom Metazoa; phylum Chordata; class Chondrichthyes; order Orectolobiformes; family Hemiscylliidae; genus Chiloscyllium; species Chiloscyllium plagiosum. The sequence continues at coordinate 36,773,503 of NW_028270150.1, forward strand.
TCTCTGGGAAACATTTGTGAAGTGGGTAATTGATGGCCACAGAGCTTGGGAAGATAGACTGGATGAAGAAAATAATAAGAACAGAAGAGATGTGTCTCAACCTTTTGGGCATTCAATTTTGCATTACACTACTTCAGTAATTCTAACATTAAAAATTCAATGTTGTTAGGATCTTAATAGAATTTAATGTCAAAATATTACTGAGTGTCTACATAAAGTTGGAAATCCAAAACCTATGCAGCAGTCTGAACTCAGTCCTACTATAACATAACTACTAGCCATAAGTGTTTGTATGGCTTGGCTTTAGGTGTGGTGAAGTAATGGAGGGAGTGGCAGGCTTTCAGACGCGAATGGAAATATCTAGGAAATAGCTAAATGACTCTGTGTTAGTGACCTGATTTATTTGGCTCCACATCTATGAAACTAACTACATCACATTCTTAGTAACATATTACTTCATTATTATTTCTAACGTTTCTGCAGGGTTCAATATATCAAAGCAAAGTCAACAACAAGAGTAAAAGTAATTCTCTGGTCTTAATCTAACTAAGTTTTAGTACAGACAGACCTGTACATGAAATTATTGGACACGTAAACAGGAATAATTCTTTTTTACATTTCAGGGTACATTTACCTAAAAAGAAAATTATATCTTCATTTACTACTAAATTAAAAGCTAGTTTCATATTTTTAGTGTTGTTTTTGATCTTGATACTTATATCTTGGAAATGAAAGCCTGCCATTTTTAGCAACAGATGCACCCAGGTCAAGACTACAGTAGATGAAGTGCTGTCAGAACAGCCAATCTTAAAAGAAAAAAAATCACTTTAGTGGAAGTTCTAGTTCTGTGTTTCTCATGCTGGCCAATCTTAAGGTCACCTTAAGCAAGAAAATGTTTACCAAATTATGGACGTGTAGTTGGGCTGATTTCTTCATGGAAACAGGATGGAGCAGCTTAAAGCGAAAATAGTCAACATGAGTCAGCAAAGATCAGGATGTCAATACATTAATCAGGGATGGCGTGGTCAACTGGGAGGGCCTTGTTCATACTCCAGGAAACATTTTCAAAAGGTGACACCCATGAATTTCCCTGTTTGAGTCCATCCACATAGTTTACTTCTGTCTTTGTCTCAAAGCATTTGCCTTTCCTGATGCCTCAGCCACCTTAGTTAACTCTCTGACTCAGTCATGATCTTGCTCATCATTATTTTACTGATCAGGTTGGTATGAACCTGGTATTTGGTGTAAAGTTTTGTGTTAGTACAGAATCGATGGAAAACAATAGGGTGGCACGGTGGCTAGCACGGCCTACCTCACAGTACCAGGGACTCTGGTTCGATTCTAGCCTCGGGCGACTGCCTATGTGGTGTTTGCATGTTCTCCTCGTGTCTAATCGGGTTTCCTCTGGGTGCTCAGGTTTCCTCCCACATTCCAAAAGATGTGCAGGCCAGGTGAATTGGCCATGCTAAATTGCCCATAGTGTTAGGTGCATTAGTCAGGTATAGATGTAGGGGAATGAGTCTGGGTGGGTTACTCTTCGGAGGATCGGTGTAGACCTGTTGGGCTGAAGGGCCTGTTTCCATACTGTAGGGAAACTAATCAAGTGCAAAGGTGCTCAAGACAACTCAGCAAACATCATGATGGGAACTTCATTGGTTATGAGCTTCAGGCTTAGCCCGAGAGATAAAACCCAATGTGATGTAATTCCTTTGCACACTCCTCAAAGAAACATTAATTAAGTGCAATTTATTCAGAGGAACCTTGATGATCTGAAGGACATGGGTGGGGAGTATTTCATTTGGTTAATCAAATTCCAGATAATCGAATGCCGGACAAAGTAGTTTAGCCATACATTGGAACTTTGCCGATAATCTGATATTTGGATAATCGAATACCGGCTAATCAAGGTTCCTCTGTATTCCCAAGTCAAGATGGTGAATGGATTGAAGGACTGAAGTAGTCATGGGTTTAGAAGATGCTGCCTAAGAACCTTTGGTAAATTTCTGTATCTTATAGATAGTACATACTGATGCTACTGAATGTGGATGGTAAAGGGAGTGGATGTTTGAAATTTCCCCTCTTTCTTCTGAACCCCAGTGTATACAGTCCTAACTGATCCAGTCTCTATTCACATATCAGTCCTACCATCTCAAGAATCAGTTTGATAAAAATGTGGGGAATTGGAACGGGGAAGAACGTTTGCGTGCATGTGCGCATCTAGGTGTGTGTGTGCATGTACATGTGAGAAAATGAGGGGTATGTACAATCTGGTTGGATATATTTCTGGAAATTTCATTAGATACAATTCCCACCAACTTCCTTGTCCCTGTACCCCCGATTGTCCCTTATCACACATTGCATTCCTTCAGCAATTAATAAGTGAACACGTCATTACTACATCAAATGAGCTTTGTCTCCCCAGATCCAAGAATTTTTACAACCTATCAATAAAGATGCTAAAAGATCTTTTTTTAAAACATCCTAAAGAGTTCTCTCCCAGCATTGAAGATTAATATTCAATTTGTGGGTCCCTTCAGCTAATTCTCCAGGGGTGGCAACCACTGACATTCAGTACTATTTAAATAATAACTTAGTAAAACTCTAATTTATGGTTTTTCTTTTTCAAATAACTGCAGGGCTATGAAAGTTAATTCACAGTTTCGATTTTGCATAGTTTATAGCGTATCTAAAAATAATGCTTTTTTTATGGCTTTGAAAGTCATTTATTAAATGTTTACCAAATTATGTATTAAGTCTCTGAGTGTTAATTGAATAAACTTTGACTTAAGAATTATTTATTGGGCTAAATATGTAAGTAGGTATGGCAGCATTAAAGGTGTCAGTGAGTGTTGCATTTGCTGATATGAGCCTGCTCAGACTTTTTTTCTTCTTTCTTTTATGAATTCACTGGTGGGACATGGGCATCGCTGACTGGGCCATGTTCAAGGCCCACCTGCTATAGAGGTGTGTCAAATATGTCCCAATGGGTTGAGTTTTATTTCCTGATGGGATGTGAGCATTGCTATCTAGACCAGCGTTTATTGCACATCCCTATTTGTTAAGACTATAAAATTAAAAGACATAGTTGCAGAAATTAGGCCATTCAGCCTATTGAGTCTGCTCCACCATTCAATCATGGCTGAAATGTTTCTTAATCCCATTCTCTGGCTTTCTCCCCGTTACAATCAGGAACCTATCTATCGCCATCTTAAATATACTCAATAACCACGACCTTCTGTGGCAGTGAATTCACCACTCTCTGGTGAAGAAGTTTTACCTATCTCCATTCTAAAAAGTCTTCCCTTTACTCAAAGGCTGTGCCCTTCAGTTTGAGTCTCTCCTACCAATGGAAACATCTTCCCAACATCCACTCTGTCCAGGCCATTCAGCATTCTGTAATTTTCAGTTAGAACCCTCCTTCATCCTTCTAAACTCCATCAAGTATAGACCCAGAGTCGTCAAATGTTCCTCACATGTTGAACTTTTCATTCCTGGGACAGTTCTCGTGAACCTCCTCTGAACATGCTCCAGGGCCAGTACATCCTTCCTGAGATATGGGGCCCAAAACTGCACACAATACTCCAAATGTCATCTGACCAGAGTCTTATAGAGCCTCAGAAGTACATCTCTGCTTTTATATTCAAATCCTAGCAAAATAAATGCCATCATTGAATTCACCTACTATCACAGCCTGCAAGTTAACCTTGTGAGAATCCTGAACTAGAACTCCCAAGGTTCTTTGCACTTCAGCTTTCTAAATTTTCTCCTCAATTAGAAAATAGTCCATGCTTCAATTCCTCTTACCAAAGTACCTGACCTCACATTTTTCCATGTTGTAGTCCATCTGCCATTTCTTTGCCCACTCTCCTAACCTATCCAAATCCTTCTATAGCCTCCCTGCTGCAAGACTACCTGTCCCTCTACCTATCTTTGTATCGTCTGCAATCTTAGCTGGAATGCCCTCAGTTCCTTCATCAAGTTCATGAATGTATAAAGTGAAAAGTTGTGGCCCTTGTGAACCACCACTTGTCACCAGCTACCAACCTGAGAAAACCCTTTTATCCCCACTGTCTGCTTTCTGCTGGACAGCCAAGCTTCTATCCATGCTAGCACCTTGCCTCCAACACCATGGGCCCTTATCTCACTCAGTAACCTTCTGTGCAGCGCCTTGTCAAAGACCTTTTTGAAGTCCAGGTGGATAACATCATTGGCTCTCCTTGGTCTAACCTGCTTGTTACTTCCTCAAAGAATTCTGGCAGATTTGTCAGGCATGATCTCCCCTTGATGAAACTACACTGACTTTGCCCTATTTTACCATACACTTCCAAGTATTCAGAAATCTCATCCTTCATAATGGACTATAAAATCTTATCCACAACCAAAGTTAGCAAATTAGCCTATAATTTTCTGTCTTTTCCTTAGTCCCTTTTTAAATAGGGGTGTCATGTTAGCGATTTTCCAGTCCTCTGGGACCCTCCCTGATTCTTGCGATTCCTAAAAGAATTACTCTGTCTCCTTTAAAACTCTGGGGTCTAGTCCATCTGGTCTAGGTTATTTATCCACCTTCAGGCTATTTAGTTTTTCTAGCACCTTCTCCTTGGTGATGGTCACCAAACTCAGCTCTGCCCCCTGACAGTCTTGAATCTTCGGGATATTACTCACGTCTTCCACCGTGAACATTGACGCAAAGTAATTATTCAGCTTCTCTGCCATTTACTTGTTCCCCACTACTATCTCTCAAACATCATTTTCCCGTAGTCCAAAGTACAGTTTTGCCTCTCCTTTGCCCTTTATATATCTAAAGAAACTCTACCTTTATATTACTGGCTAGCTCACCCTCATATTTAATCTTCTCCCACCTTATGTCTTTTTTTGTTGCCCTCTGTTAGTCTTTGTAACCTTCCCAATCCTCTGATTTCCCATTGCCCTTCACCAAATTACATGCTTTCTCTTTTGCTTTTATGCTATCCCTGACTTCTGTAGTCAGCCATAGTTGCCTCATCCTCCCTGTACTGCACTTCTTTTTCTTAGGGATCATTTTTTTTTGTATCTCCTGAATTACTCCCAGAAACTCTTGCCATTGCTGTTCCATTGTCTTTCCTGCTAGGCTCCTCTCCCAGACTATTCTACCCAGCTCCTCCCTCTGTAGCTGCCTTTATTTAGCTATAATGCGGTCACCTCTGATTCGATCTTCTCACTCTCAAATTGCAGAGTAAATTCAAATCATATTATGATCACTGCTTCCTCAGGATTCCTTCACTTTCAGCTCCCTTATCAGGTCTGTCTCATTGCACAACACTAAATCCAGTATTGCCTGCTTGCTAATGGGGTCCACCACAAGTTGCTCTAAGAAGCCATCTTGCAGAAATTCCATAAATTCTTTTTCTTGTGATCCATTACCAATCTGATTTCCCCAATCTCTGCATATTGAAATCCCCCATGAACACTTGCCTTTTCTATCTCCTGGTGTATCTTGCACCCAGCTCCTGACTATTGTTCTTGAAAAAGTTGATGGTGAGCTGCCTTCATGAAGCATTGCTGTCTACATGCTGTAGGTTAGGGATGGAGATCCAGGATTTTGACCCAGCAACACTAAAGGAACAGCATGTACATACTCTCGTTGTTATACAAACGTTGCCCAGTTAGTGTCAGTATTAATGACAATTAGTGAATCGGGATCCTCTTGTGGCGCAGCAGTCGTGTCCCTATTCGTGGACCGAGACCCCCTGGTTCAAAGCCCACCAGCTCGAGGTATGTAAGAGTATTTCTGAATAGGTTGATTAATTCAAATAATTTTAAAAAAACAACCAGTGAGGGCAATAGTGAAGAGGTAGCATCCCAACCTCTGAGCCAGGAAGTGTGAGTTCAAGTCCTGCCTGCTCCAGAGGTGTGTAATAACATCTCTGAACTGATTTTTTTGGAAAATATCTAAAACAACTGTTTTCAGCTTGCAAGGTGCTGGTCTGTGGAAAGGAAAAATGGCCTGTGCTAGTGCTTTAATGGGCATTGTGAATAAATCTATGTGGAAGACTGACTGGCCTCTGCTTCTTCCTTTGCCAAGTAGATATTTATCACATTGACAATGATGAAGACACTCAGAGAGGGCAATAACGAAAGAATACGGAAGTAATCCTTGGATTAAAATAAGGTGAGTACAATTGTGGAGGATTTCACAGTCCAAGGCTAAACAATCTCTGTATACATCCGAAGTCTCAAAAACCATGCTGCTACCTGGCGAGTGTCACAAGTCAAACAGAATAGTTGTGGTAGTTGGAGGCCAATCATCCTAGTCCCAGGAAATAAATGTCAGAGTTCCTTGGGCAGTGTCCTAGGTCCAACCACCTCTGCCTATTTTAATAATGATCTTCTCTCCATCATAAAGTCAGAAATAGGGTGTTTGCTGATGGTTGCATTCATTCGCAATTCCTCAAATAGTGAAGGAGTCATACCTACTTGCATCAAGATGTGAACAGTATCCAGAGAACAACTACCAAGAAACATTTACACTCTGCAAGTACGTGACAACAATCTTTGTAACAGCAGCCTAATGACCTCTGAGTCCTCCATTACTGACATTCTGCGCATATCGTTACTCAGAAACTCATCAGAATGTTCACTTAAATGCCATTGTTACTTGACCAGATCAGAAGCTGGGTATTCTGTGGAAAGTGGCTATCATTTACTTGCCAAAGTCTTTCAACTCGACAAGGCACAAGTCTGGACTGTGATTGAATCATCTCACTTTCCTGAATTCTATTGAATGGGTAGATGGTTGCAGCAACACACATGAAGTGACACTATTCTGGACAAAGCAGTCCTTTCGATCACTTCTCTATCCAATAATCTACACATGCACTGTCGTGCCTTTTAACACCCGCAGGATGCATTACAGCAGCTCATTGCGGTTTCTTTGATGTAGCAACTTGATGACCACAAGATATCTGAGGCTCAACTGAAGTGACATACCCCTGGCTTGCACATATATTGTTATCCATTTTTTTATTGCTGCAACAAAATCCTGACATTTTCTACATCATCGAAGTGTGTGAGCACATTCACTATGAGGGCTACATAGCTCACCAACTAGAAATGGATAGTCAATGTTGCCTTAACACCCAATCAAAAGAATTGTCTTTTAAAAGCAGAAAGCTTTAAGGAAACAAGAAATTATCTTTCAAATACATTCATATGCAGCATTATTTTAAAAAATTCAGTTTCAATAGCCTTGTTGCTTCATAACAGCTTTGCCAAATTTATAAATGTCCTTCAGACTCTTACAAGTTTTCCTTGTCACTATAGTTGGATTTTAAAGCAGCTGCTGCACTGCCTAGCAATTTCAGTCAAAATTGATTCACAATAAGATTTAAACCAATTAAGAATTTGTGTATAATAATTCAATAGTCCCATAACAGAAGTCCAAAGATTGTCTTTAATCCTGAATTAACACTTCATGTTTGATTTATGAAATAAGAGTTTCAGAATGAAATCAATGCATTGGTGGAACAAACAGTTTTTAAGATATTTAAACTTTTGATTCCTTAGCTCATAGAATCATAGAATGCTTACAGTTTAGAAGCAGGTAATTCAGCCCATTGAGTCCACACCACCCATCTGAAGAGCATCTTACCCAGACCCAATCCCCCACCCACCACCACTCTAACCCTGTAAATCTGCATTTGTCATGTCTAATCCACCTGGCCTGCACATCCCTGGGCACTATGGGCAATTTAGCACAGCTAATCACATCTTTGGACTGTGGAAGGAAATCTAAGCATCTGAACGAAACCCAAGCAGACACAGGGATAACATGCAAACTCCACACATTCACCTGATCATAGGTCCCTAGTACTGTGAGGCAGTGAAATTCAGTTTTTAGATTCACACTATCTAAACTGTATAACTGTTCATTTGAAATGTTAAATTGGTTATGCAAATATGAATTGTCTGACTGTATGGACAGATTTTCACACATCTGTTTCTAAGTGCAGTTTGTAGTTTGTTCTATGTCAGTGGGGAGCAAAAACTGAAAACAGATGTCGTGACTAATTGAAACACTGGTCCCGGCTCTTCACCTCTGACTTCCAATTCTCTATGGAGTACATTGTTTAACAAGTATGTTGTTCACATGAACAACAGGTGATATCTTATCTGGATGGTAGCAAAGATCCTTAGTCTCTGAGGTAGCCCTCTACCACATAGTATGCCTTGAGTATTTGTTGAGAAACTATCCTAGTCTTCTTGCATTATCCTAGCCTTGTTATGTTGGAAACAAATCCGCAACCAGTTCTAGCTTGTTTTGCTATCTGACTCACACTTGCATGTAATAGAATATATTCTGACAAATAAAACACTCTGTCCTTTTCAAACTGAGTTTGATATTTGACTAATAGGCTTCTCCATGGAAAGTTACTGTGTTTCTGAAAAACATTGCAAAAAATATTTAACAGGTTTGAAATAATGATTTTGACTTTTGCATCATACAAAGAGTAATCATGATTTCCCTCACTACAAGAATTTAATGATAATAATTACCTGCATGTGATAATGCAATTTATGATAATGTAATTAATGCATCCTGATATTAATAAGAGCTAATTACTATTCCTGATAAAGTCTTGATAAAAATATCCTCCAAAATGGTGGCCCAGCTCCTGAAATTCAGCAGAAATAAACTGTTTCTTGACCTTTCGAAGTCAGAGTGGCAGCTATTCGTACATCTCTAGATTCTTCTTTTGGGAGGTATTTAGTTTTGCCTCAGAGATTTTGGCTGACCATAACTCTCCACACTTGTCTTTGTTAGATATATTTTGATATACTCTTCTGGCAAGTATCTATCAGTCTCAGTCTTGACTGCTTCAATTCACAATCCAGCCACCACAAACTTTTTCAACAAACACATTCTAAATTTCTAATATTCTGTATGTGCAATGTTGCTTCTTGATTTCACTCAGAGTCATAGAGGTGTAGTTTGTCTGTGTTTTTTTTAAGTTATACCACCTTGTTCTGAATTCTATTAGCACATCTATCATATCAAATCAGCTTTGGTAAAGTTCAGTTCAGTCTAAACCTATTTAAACTCGTTATCTCATTATTTAAGAATTTAAGGCATTTTTCTGCACTGTACTCCCTTCCAAAGATAACATTTTTCTTGAAGTTCAAATCAGAATATCCAGGCAGGGTCTGATATATTACATTCAATTCCAAACCATTTGTCATAAAGGTTAACAATTCCACCTTAATGGTTTGTGTACATGGATATCCCAGTCCTGTGTCCTCATCTGCAGCTCCTCGTTTCTCACTATTACAAAAATATCCTGAATTGTCTCTGTCAATAAATGCACAGATTGCTAGCAGAGACTGCTGGCATAAACATTGTTAATGAGGCCTGATGCTCAAATCTGTGCTGCCCTCTGGCCTCCCATTGGGTCATTAGACATTTGTGTTGCATTGGTTTTGGGCTCAAGTTCAGCTCTGATGAATTCCCACCCTATGCGGCATCACATAACACGCAGCAAACCTTTTAAAAACTCCCCCTCAACAAGTGGTGGAATATTTAAATAACCACAAGAAAGTTATCTTTGAAAAGTTTACGTTAAAATCTGTATATCCTCGGTTCAGAATTTAATAGCCATGGCCACTTTGTCTCATAATCTGTAGTTTATCAAAAGGCTTAATCACCAAAGCCATCAGGATAACATAAAAGCCAAGAAATTACATCACTGGTTATTATTTGAGGAGAACGGGATTTTTGGTATGCACTCTAAATTCAACAGTCTGCCATTTCCACAGATGTCTTCAATTTTACCACTAACACATTAATACATACAGTCAGACCAAAAATATAAAAGTTAAAATGAATGAGTGACAATAAAAAAATGAGAACAGTTATTTTCTCGTTCTTGTTTGCAATTTGTTGCCAATAATTGAGATTTAGAAATCTATAACTGCTCATTTCAGATGAATGTCCAACTCAATAAAGGAGGTGTGCTACATGTGTGTTTCTTGGGTTTTCCCCACAAATCATTGTGGCCATATAATTCAGAAGCAATGCTCAGGCACTGGTAGATTTTAAGCCAACACACATTAATTCAGAATTCTGTTTTAATGATCTAGATTAGATTTTTGACACAATTGCCAATATAAGAATGCCAGAATACCACTAAACTAATGAACAAATATTCCAGTTTGAGATTAACTTGACTATTCTTTGTAAGCATCTGGCCTTGTCAATGCTTCTGGTGAGGCACCTAATAAATTTTAAGTGATGCACTACTGCAAGATCTAAACACCTACAAAAAGGACCTTAAACACTGCATTAGTTTCATTTTGAATATTGCATTGAAGACCTTTGCAAGATACCTTGATGGCCAACTGCATGATATGAAAGCTCAACATTTTCAGGAATGGCAGTAGAAGTACTGCTGTCCCACATAAGGAGGAGGAGGGTTCAATTTGCTACTGAATGGAGAAGCCTTGCAAAAGATCCAGGCACAATGCAAGGAAATGGTTCGGGCCCTCAGTGTCTATACAGAACTCATAAAATAACAATTCTCATCATAAAATATTTAATAATCTTACAATGCAAAGAGAGATAACCATAACTTCAAAAAATGCATGGGACTAATCTATTCTGGAAATTATTGCAGGCACATTTAAAGCCTTGGTTTTCACCAGCAAAGGATCTTCACTTACAGATACTTCTACTTAACCACTTCAGATATGTTATTACACACCTCTGGAGCAGACCCTGGCCTCCTCACTTACAGCTTTAGTTGCAGTCACAGCAGTAAAAGCCTTTGTTGCAAAGTTAATGTTTCCTTAATATCATTACCTGCATTAAGGTCCTCAAGCTGATTCTTGGATTACAATTCATTTCCTCCATTGTTCTTAAAGCAAACTCTGCTGAGACCTGTCTTGTGAAGAAGGGCTTATGCCCGAAATGTCGATTCTCCTGTTCCCTGGATGCTGCCTGACCTGCTGCGCTTTTCCAGCAACACATTTTCAGCTCTGTCTTGTGAATAGGCTTTTACAGCAGATGGGTGGAAGTGTGGACAGGCAGTATTGGAGAAAAGGAAGCACACATTTGTTTTGGTTGACAAGATTTAGGATCAATGGCTTAGCTCTGGCTGAGAAATGACAATATGCAAAATAAAAACCAAAAGAACTACACATTCGGGAAATCATAAATAAAAACAAATTGCTGGAAAAGTTCAGCAGGGCCTGGCAGCACCTCTGGAGAGAAATCAAATTTAATGTTTCAGGTCCAGTGACCCTTCCTCAGAACTAATGGAAGCTATGAAAATATTGTTTTTTATGCAGAAGATAGGGTGGGGGGAGAGGCGAAGAAGTAAAGGATAGGTGGGAATAGGGCCCAAAGAGAAAGAACAGTTGGACAGACAAAGGAGTGGATTATAATCAGGCTGGGAGGGTGAATAGCTATTAATGGAGACTCTTAGTGGCTAAAAACGAGTTGTGCATAATAGCAGACAATGTGATAATAAGGCTTGGTATATGGGGAAGGGGCAAGGACATGGAACAGTTCAAGCCCTACAGCCTTCTAGACTCAACATCGAGCCCTAAGCTCGATGTTGAGTCCAGAAGGCTGTAGAGTTCCAAAGTGAAAAATGAGGTGCTCTTCTTCCAGCTTGCACTGAGCTTTGCTGGAGCAGCGGATCAAGCCTGAGACAGAGCTGTGTGCAGGGCTACATACTATTTGGATCTGAATGCACAGGCGGGAAGGGAAATGGAATTGGTGAGAAAGGTACTGAAAACTGTGATGGAGGCCGAAGGCAACAGTCCTCCCAGTGCCTGTCCTAGTTTAAGTGGAGAAAATTATGGCTCATCCGGACTTGTATGATGGAACTACTGCCTGACAATACAGAGTTAGTGGCAAGACTGACAGATGTTAGTGGTAAGGTCAAACTGCACAGGGGAAGCTGATATCATCAGGTAATATCTCCAAAGGGCATTATACAGGTGAGGGACAGAATTGGGTCAACATTAAATCCCTGAGGGGTTCTTAAAATAAAAACGACAGCATTGAAGTAAAGTCCATAACTGAAAATCATCTGATTATAAATAGAAAAGAAGTGGAACAAAGCCAACAAAGACTCACATAGCTGGACAATGAAAGGAAATGTTAGAAAGGTATGATTTGTTATGGTTATGGTATGGATAATCGTTTAAGGAGAATATTGTACTATAGCACACAGAATGTGTTATTGATTTTGGATAGGGATATTTCGCTGATGTGAGAGACATGAAGATGGGATATATTCATACTGCAAATGTGGAAATCACTAGTCAGGCTGGCATTCATTGTCTATTTCTAGTTGCAGACTTGAGATTGCTGAACAAACTGGCTGCATCCAGTAAGTTCTGCAGAGAGTAGATGCAACTTGCAGATTGTAGACCTTTAGGCCATGAGATGAGGTATTAATCAAATAGGCTGCTTTGTCCCATTGGTGACAAGCTTCTTGATTGTTTATGCAGCTGCACCACAGGCAAGTCCAGACTGTTTCATTCCACCCATATGAAGAAGAATTTATATGGAAGGAGGAGTTTAGGGAGGACTGGTAGTTAGAGAAGAGACAAAAAAAACTGCAGATGCTGGAATCCAAGATAGGCAAGAAGGAGGATGGAAAAACAAAGCAAGCCAGGCAGCATCAGGAGGCAAACAAGTCAATGTTTGGGGGGGGGGGGGTGCACGGTGCTGAGTTGGGGATAGGTGAACACAGGTAGAGGGCACAACCTGGATGGTCGATGGGAGGACTGAATCCAGTTGGTGGCTGGAGGAAAGGGCTGGTAAGCACCTCCATCCAGGGCCCCAAACAGTTCTTCCAGGTGAAACAGAGGTTCACCTGCCTCTTCTCCAACATAGTCTAGATTAGAGTGGTGCTGGAAAAGCACAGCAGGTGAACTATTCCTGATGAAGGGCTTTTGCCTGAAACGTTGATTTTTCTGCTCCTCGGATGCTGCCTGACCTGCTGTGCTTTTCCAGCCCACTCTAATCTAGACTCTGGTTTCCAGCATCTGCAGTCCTTGTTTTTACCTCTTCTCCAACATCGTCTACTGTATCTGGTGCTCCCGATGTGCTCTTCTCCACATCAGGGAGATTAAATGTTAACTAAGGGAGTATTTCGCCAAACTTTCCAGTCACCGCCCATTTTAATTCCCCTTCCCACCCCCTTTCCAACATGACCATCCATGGCCTCCTCCATTGCCACAGCGAATAAGACCGTGGATTGGAGGAACAACACCTCATCTTCTGCCTGGGTAACCTACAGCCAAGAGAACTCAACATTGAGGAGCACCTCACCACGCTGCTCCTCTCCCCACCACCTTTATCTGCAGTTCCCCACATCTCACCCCTCCCCCTCCCCCCCCACCCACCTCCAGTCCTGAAGTTAGAGAAGAGGGGCAAGGTGGGCAGAAATAGAGATTTGAAATGATCAAACAAGGATGAAGGTAAGAGAGTGTGTGGGTTGATGCTGGGTACAGAATGAGGATTTTAAAAGGTGAGATGCAAAAAGGTGGTAGAAAATAAGCTTCTCAAAGCACAATAAAGTACTAAAACAATAAGGAGAGAAACCAAGCCATGGAAAGTGGTAAATTTTGTGGTCTACAGTCACCATTACAGTGAGGCAGACTGAAAAGAGTGGGCTGGAGTTAGCACTGCAATGAGGCAGACTGGGATGAGTGGACCTTCAGGAGCGTGAAGAATTGCGAGCAGCTCCTGAAGGTCTTCAAGGAGAAGGAAGGGGAACCTCTGTTCTCCATCTTGTCGGCGGTCCTGTTGTGTGTGCTTCCTGCGCAGAGGAGTCGGGTTGTAACAATCCAGATGTACAACCGTCACGTCCCAGCAGCAGATGTCCTGACCTTCTTGAGGAGATACGTCCAGGGTCGAGGGAGAGAGTACCGATGTGGTCGATCCTTTCGGGATCTGGACCAGCAAACGACAGGTCAGGGTAACCCTGAGGGTCGATGCCAGTGGGAACATCCTCCACCCACCCTCCAGCTTTGCCATCGGAGGAAGCAGAGGTTACCTGACATACGCAGGGCAGCCAAAAGTGTGCCGAACCTGCGGGAGGTCAGGCCACATGGCGGCGGATTGCAAGGTGACCATCTGCCGAAATTGCAAGCAGGAAGGCCACCCGACCAAGGAATGTAAGGAGGCCAAGAACTGTAATCTGTGCAGAGAGGCGGGCCACATGTACAAGGCCTGTCCAAGACGAGGGCCCGCCACCTACGCACAGATGGCCGGAGGTGGCAACACGAGCTGTGGACCGCCCAAGACCAGCAAGGTACCACAAAACAGCACGGGAACAGTGTCTGGAGGCAACCAGAAGGAAGGGCGGGCTGTAGTGGAGCAGACGGCAGACAGCGGGGAGGTGCAGCAGCCGATCCAAGCTCCTTCAGGACAGACGGAGGAAATGGAAGAGAAGGGACCAAAGGAAGCAGAGGATTGGATTACTGTGAAAAGCAGGAAGAGGAAACCTCCCAAAGCCACCCAGCGAGGGGGGAAGCGACACCTACGCGACGAGGACACATGCAGCTCTTCTGACAGTGAGAATGGGCGCAAGGCGGGTCGTCACCAGAGGAAGAGACAGAGCGCTGTGAGGAAAAAGGAGGGCAGCACCACCCAAGCAGGAAAAGACGATCCCTCTGAGGGAATGGGTAAAAGCCTCCCCCCACCCGGTAAGAACCAAGAGGTACCCACCGGCCCACAGCTCCAGGTAACTGGGAGCAGTGGTCCTGTGACAGCCCCGCTGTCAGATGGAGAACTGGACCATGTGGACCCTGGGCCCGACCCGAAGACACCAGAGCGGGGAAATGGCTCCAGCGTGGAGCCGGACAGCTATCTCAGCTGTCACCACGGGGATGCATATAGCTACCCTAGAGGGGCAAGACCAGCAGCAAATGGACACTGTTAACCTTGTAAACTGTTAAAATGGGGATAAGAGTTGCCAGCATCAATGTGCGTAGCATCAAATCGGCTACGCGATGTGTTTCTACGATGGCCTTCCTGGCCAATGTTAAAGCCGACGTCCTGTTTCTGCAGGAGTCTGAACACCAAGCTGTTGACCCCGGGAAACATTGAGGAGCTCAAGAGGGACTACGCAGGTTGGAGAACCGTGAAGCCCCTCTTTGAGACCCCAGCGGACTGGTGGGAAACAGTAAAAGGGAACATCAAGAGGTTCTTCATCCTCAAGGGTGTTCAGGAGGCGGGAAAAACTGTCCCAGCTCCAGGAAAGTATGCAGAACCTGCTCCTGCTGCAGACGATGGGGGTGGATGTCACGGAGGACCTCAAGGAGGTGAAGGGCCAGCAAGCCTCGCTCTTTGCTTCGGAGGCCTCCAAGATAATCTTCCGTTTCAGGGCCCGCTCGGTGGAGCAGGACGAGACGTGCTCACGTTTCTTCTTCCAGAAGGTGCACAAAGAGAGCTCTGTGCTCAGCAGCCTGAAGGAAGAAGATGGCTCGCTAACGTCATCTCAGGCTGATGTCATGAGGATCAGTAAATCCTTCTACGCCAGTCTGTATGACGCGAAGCCGACCGACAGCGCGGCCTCCCAGTCGTTCCTGTCCTCTATCACGGAGGTCTTAGACGACAGAACACGGGAGAGACTGGACCAGTCGCTATCTCTGGACGAGCTGACCAAGGCCCTCGAGTCCTTCGAAAAGAATAAAACTCCCGGAAGCGACGGCTTACCGGTCGAGCTCTATTCCACTCTGTGGGACTTGATTGGCCAGGACCTGCTGGAGGTGTATGTCAGTATGCTTCGGGCAGGTACCATGAGTGAATCCATGAGGAAAGGCATCATCACCCTCGTCTACAAGCGGAAGGGGGAGAGGGAGGAACTCAAAAATTGGATACCAATCTCACTGTTGAATGCGGATTACAACATTCTGTCAAAGGTAATCGCCAACCGGGTCAGGTCTGCTCTCGGGTTGGTGATTCACCCTGACCAAACCTGTGCTGTGCCGGGCAGGAAGATTGCTGAGAGTCTCGCACTCCTCAGGGATACGATCGCCTACGTGCAGGACAGAGGGTTGGACACCTGCCTGATCAGCCTGGACCAGGAGAAAGCCTTTGACAGGATATCACACACATATATGAGAGATGTTCTCTCCAAAATGGGCTTTGGGGAGGGAATCTGCAATTGGATCAGACTGCTCTACACCAACATTGTCAGTGCAGTCTCAATCAACGGGTGGGAATCAGATAGCTTCCCAGTCAGATCTGGAGTCAGGCAGGGCTTCCCCCTCTCTCCTGCCTTGTTTGTGTGCTGCATAGAGCCATTTGCCGAGTCCATCAGGAAGGATGCGAACCTGAGAGGGGTGACTATTCCTGGCAGCGGGGGCCTGCAGGTTAAGGCCTCCCTGTACATGGATGACGTCGCCGTTTTCTGCTCGGATCCGCTGTCCGTGCGCAGACTCATGTGCATTTGTGACCAGTTCGAACGGGCCTCGGGGGCCAAGGTAAACCGAGGCAAGAGCGAGGCCATGCTCTTCGGGAACTGGGCCGACCAATCCTTGATCCCCTTCACCGTCAGGACCGACCACCTGAAGGTGCTGGGTATTTGGTTCGGAGGGGCTGGGGCGTGCGCCAAGTCTTGGGAGGAGCGTTTCAGCAACGTGAGGCAGAAACTGGACAGATGGAAGCTACGGTCGCTCTCCATCGCGGGAAAAAACCTGGTCATCAGGTGTGAGGCACTGTCATTGCTATTATACGTGGCACAGATCTGGCCTATTCCCAGAACCTGTGCCACTGCAGTCACCCGGGCCATCTTCCAGTTTATGTGGAGGTCAAAGATGGACCGGGTCCGAAGGGACTCATTGTATAAAGACCTAGGCAACGGGGGAAAAAATACACCCAATGCCACCCTCACCCTGATGGCTACCTTTGTGTGTGGCTGCATCAAGCTGGATCCCCGGTACGCAAACACCAAGTGTCACTACGTACTGAGGTTCTACCTGTCCCCGGTGTTGCGAAGGATGGGCCTGGCCTCGCTGCCGCGGAACGCTCCGAGTAGTTGGACCGTTCCGTATCACCTGTCCTTCGTGGAGAAATTTATGAAGAAAAACACCTTTGACCACAAGTCCATTAGGAAGTGGTCAGCACGTAGTGTCCTTGAGACCCTTCGGGAAAAGGAGAGGGCGGATCCTATCGAGCGGTTCCCTGAGCAGACTGTCAAAGCCATTTGGCAGAATGCCTCATAGCCAGAACTTTCCAACAAGCACCAAGACATGGCTTGGCTGGTGGTGAGAAGGGCTCTGCCTGTGCGATCCTTTATGCACGCCCGGACTCTCAGCTGCACCGCACGCTGCCCTCGAAGTGGTTGCGGGGGGGGACGAGACTGTCACACACCTCCTTCTGGAATGTGCCTATGCAGAGGAAGTCTGGAGAGGAATGCAGTGGTGCTTGTCGAGGTTCGTCCCGAGCAGCGCCGTGACGCGGGACTCCGTGCTCTACGGTCTGTTCCCTGGGACGCACACCGAGACGAACATCAACTGTGCCTGGAGGATCATCAACTCGGTGAAGGACGCTCTCTGGGTGGTCCGAAACCTGCTGATCTTCCAGCTGAAGGAGTTGACCCCGATTGAGTGTTGCAGACTGGCATATTCCAAGGTCCAGGACTACGTGTTGAGGGACGCGCTGAAGCTTGGGGCAGCTGCTGCCAAGGCGCGGTGGGGAAAGACCACTGTGTAAAGTCTGCCTGCCTAATGAAGAACAGGGGGCCCATGCAGTCATTTGGGCTCTGCTGACGCCTCAGCTAATTATATGGGCATATGATCAAAAAATGTACAGACCTGTATAAAAATGATAAGTTTTGATCTCTGTATGTAAATGTTTACATACATATGGCATGACCAATTGTACAGACCATCAAATTATTTATGAATAAAGTATATTTTTGGGAAAAAAAAGACTGGGATGAGTGGGCTGGAGTTAGTATCACAATGAGGCAGATGGGGAAAAGTGGGCTGGAGTTAGCATTGTAATGAGGCAGACTGGGAAGAGTGGGTTGGAGTTAGTATTGTAATGAGGCAGGCTGGGATAACGGGCTGCAGTCAGCATTATATTGAAGCTGAAGGGGAACAGCAACCTGCAGTCAGTGTTGTTGTTAGACTGTGAAAAGGAAAGACTTTTCCCTACCCCTTCCAAATGTCATGATCTTTCCCCTAGAAACTAGATGTGGGCTCATCAAAGGGATATTTAAGCCTTAACACAATGACAAGACAGTTGGAATGCAGGGAAATATGGATGAAATGGACAGGAACTCGTAGAGTCGAATGAGTTAGAATAAAAACAATATCACTGGAAAGGCAAGATATGAGAGCAAAGAGTTCAACATGAACCAAGGAAAACAAGGAGGTATTAAATATCATGGGCTAAGAAACAGAAACTGATTTGAACTGCCATGTCATCACTGTCTAACCATGGCCCATGAGACTACTTTAAGGACCTTTCCTGAAAAAGTAAACCATTCATTTTGGATAGTCAATGTCTTTGCTGATACATTAATTCATTCTTGGTGTGCTATCAATTGTGGAGTACAGAAACAAGACTATATCATTGAACCTACTCCTCTATCTGCCTCCCTTTGCTCCATATCCCAATATACCCCTACATAACAAAAGTCTTATCAATCTCAGGTTTGAAAATGCCAGTTATCCCATGAAGGAGAATGACCAGACAAAAGTAGAAGCAAATTTGACATAAAATTGCAGTTTAAGTGGGAAATTCCTTTGTGATAATAATTAACATCCGTACTTCACACTATAGTGATTAGTGGGCTTATGGCGCAACGGGAGCGCGTCTGACTCCGGATCAGAAGGTTATGTTTTCAATTCGCGTCAGGCTCAGTGTGCTATATGGGAGCTCAATTTCTAGTGGGCGGCACGGTGGCACAGTGGTTAGCACTGCTGCCTCACAGCGCCAGAGACCCGGGTTCAATTCCCGCCTCAGGCAACTGACTGTGTGGAGTTTACACATTCTCCCTGTGTCTGCGTGGGTTTCCTTCGGATGCTCTGGTTTCCTCCCACAGTCTAAAAATGTGCAGGTTAGATGGATTGGCCATGCTAAGTTGCCTGTAGTGTTAGGTGTAGGGGAATGGGGTGGGTCGGTGTGGACTTGTTGAGCCGAAGGGCCTGTTTCCACACTAAGTAATCTAATCATATTAGCTCCAGCGACTAAAGCTGGCCATCAAATTATCATTTACAAATACATGTCGAATTATTCTCTGTCCTTCATAAAGGTGTATCTTACAGAAGCAGAAGCTTTAACACTATCAACAGCAATCTAGTTTCACCACAAGACAATCATTTCATTTTTAAAAAGCTGTAAGCAGTTTCCCACTTTTTAAAATATAAAGTCTGCTTTATTAAGAAGTTGCAACACACTTTGTAATCAGCAATAACACTGCTCCATTTATACAGCAGTAGACTCTCATCTTATAAAAGGCACAAGTTCAAAAATAGCAGCTACTCACAATGAAATGTATTATTGGTATTCACTTGAATAGATCCATACCACTTCTTGCCTGTACAGATAGCTTACACTAGCTCACCAGAAACAAATACATAAAGTAGGATAATGTGTGATGGAAGTTCAAGTCACTCACTATGAACTAAGAATATACATGAACATTCAGACCAAAGGGCCTTTACATTCCTCTCACCAGCTGCTGACTTCGTTCAGCCTGGCAGGAAGGATGCAGTAGCAAATGCAGTTGGGCCTTGATTGATGACCTAAATCTCTGATGAACATTTATGTAGTAGGCTCTCATCCAAATTCATCATATTCACAACCAAAAGCAGCAACATTATAGATCAGAGAACAGCAACAAAGGAGTTGGAAATGGTGCTGTTCTAATTTAATCCATTGCTCCATTGAAAGGAAAGCTATTATTCACTCCTTAGGGTTGTACTGAGGATCTGGCACGAAATTGGAATGCACTTGCTGACCTAAACTGCAAGAACTGAATAATAAAATGCTCTGTGCTGCTGGATGCTGCAGAGCAGGAGTCGGCAGGGAATCTCTCAGTCTCCCACCGGACTGCAGAAAATGGTCTGGATGGAATTTTGAGATTCTCAGCAGAGCAAAGAGCCTGACTCTGAGCCTAGTGGCCTGTGACTTTCCTTGTGTGCTCTGTAAGGCACTGACACTATATTAGATTAGATTCCCTACAGTATGGAAACAGGCCTTTCGGCCCAACCAGTCCACAGCGACCCTCTGAAGAGTAACCCACCCAGACCAATTTCCCTCTGACTAATGCACCTAACACTATGGGCAATTTAGCATAGCCAATTCACCTGACCTGCACATCTTTGGACTGTGGGAGGAAACCGGAGTACCTGGAGGAAACCCAAGCAGACATGGGGAGAATGTGCAAACTCCAGACAGCCGCCAGAGGCTGGTATCGAACCTAGGACTCTAATGCTGTGAGGCAGCAGTGCTAACCACTGAGTCACCGTGCCGATGAATACAAAACATTTTCTTTTTAGGGGCCAGGAGTATGGGGCAGCATACTCTGCATATCTAAAAAAATGTAATCTCTTCAACTTCCCCAGCAATTACTGAACTGCTTCAGTCTGGAAGGACTTAATTAGGGATTAGAAACATAAAAAATAGTAGCAGGAGTAGGCTATTCAGCCCTTCAAGCTTGCCTCACCATTCAATAGCATCATGGCTGAATTCAGCATCTTATTCCCACTTTCAGCCATTACCTTTGATGCATTTAGCCCCAAGAACTACATCTAATTCCTTCTTGAAAGCATTCAATATTTTAGCCACAAGCATTTTCTATGACAGAGAATTTCACAGACTTGTCATTCATGGATGAAGAAATTTCTCCTCATTTCAATCCTTGATGCCTTAGCCTGTATCCTTAGGGTTGTACTGAGGCAGCCTGAATCCTATAGATTAAACAGGAAATGTTGGGGAAGGATTAAGAAAGCATCTACAACAAACCTAAAGGCTGGGGTGTGAGGGTGTGGGATGTGGTGGTGGTGGGGATAGTGGTGGTGGTGGAAGGTAGGATAGAATTTCATTCAAAACATGGAGCTGCAGATCCTGGAAATCAGAAACAAAAACAGAAATTCCTGGCCTCACCTTGTTCTCCAGCCAGAGGATAAGAGATCCTTTGCACACATTAAATTCTACCCTCAAAAATAGAAATTGCTGGTGAAACTTAGAAAGTCTGGCAGCATCTTGGGGAAAAAGCAAGGTTAACGTTTCGTGTCTGGTGACCCTTCATCAGAAAAACGGCATCAGTTCTGAAGAGTCACTGGACTCAAAACCTTAACTCTGTTTTCTAACCACAGCTGCTGCCAGGCCTACCGAGTTTCACCAACAATTTCTGGTTTTGTGGGCAGAGGAGCTCTTGCCATCTGGCTCGAGAATGGGGGTGGGGGGGGGGGCAGGGTCAGGTCAGGAATGTACAACTAAGTGCCGTTAAGTATTTAACATGGCGAGCCTTTCCAGGCTTTAGGACCCTGGAGAAGTGGACTCCTATTTGCTGAGGAGCTGCTGGCCAATCAGTGACCGACAGCATCCTGAAGATTAATGAGTGCAGCAGGACATGCACCTATTAGAGCTTAGGATTGACAAGTGATCCAGGCCACAGGAGAGTGACGGTGAGATGATGTTCATGAGGAGTCTAGGTTAGAGTGGTGCTGGAAAAGCACAGCAGGTCAGGCAGCATCAGAGAAGCAGGAAATCGATGTTTCAGGCAAAAGCCCTTGATCAGGAATGGAGGCAGGGAGCCTCCAGGGTGGAGAGACCACCCCCCCCCCCCCCCCATCACCTCCATTTATCTCTCTACCCTGGAGGCTCCCTGCCTGCATTCCTGATAAAGGGCTTTTGCCTGAAATGTCAATTTTATTGCTCCTCAGATGCTGCCTGACCTGCTGTGCTTTTCCAGCGTCACTCTAATCTAGGCTCTGGTTTCCAGCATCTGCAGTCCTCACCTGCTCTGATGTTCATGAGGAGACAGGAGACTGGCTGGCTTGCAAGAGGGAAGATATTCAAAGAAAGAGTAGGAGACTGGCTCGCCACAGGCCTCTCTCTTCCCTATGCACAGTCCCGCAATTAAGCACTGAGTGCATTGAGTGAGAAGCCCTCCTGGCTAGTCAAAAACAGTGGTAGAGTAAGGCCCTAGGCTGTCTATGGGTCTTTCTGCCTGTACCTAATCTTTCTCCCAATTACATCAAACTCTTCAGCAAACCCACTACTGGGGCTAGGGGCATTGCTTTCTGTCCAATGTAATGAGCATATTCTGTGGATAAATGTATTCCAGAATCTTAGGTACAGAACACAGATACAAAAGTTTGCTAACATTGAGAGAGAAGTGTACATACACCACACCTACAACTGTACTTCATTTATTATTATGGGGAGGAAAATAATTACGTTTCTCATCAATTAGTGCTATTGAGTGAACTCTGCTGGTTGCATGTCAGTTCACATGTGATTTATTCAAGCTCTACTGAAATAGCTTCATGTTTGAAGTCTCCTGACATTCCTTATGCCTGCTCTTATTTGAAGAAATTCCAGTTCAACAAGGGGCTCATGCATAATCACTAGCTTTTGGTATCGCACTCTGACAACAAGAGGTCAAAGGGAAATTGTAAGTAAATTGAAAATATGAAAAATGTCCAGTGGAAAATATCCAAAATATGCCTGATTAAGATGTTTAATTTGTGCTATTGCAGGGAAAGATTTGATTCTCAGTGACCATAGCTGGCATTCAAATTTACCACTTTGAGTTTTTAGCCAGCTTGAAACAGCAGAAATCCCTTATAAACAGAAAACCCAAGCCTTATTTAGATAAGGAAGTGTTGAAAATGTTGAACCTGTTCAAGGAGTCTTTTGTTTAACCATTTATCAGATTCATAGAAAGACGATACAAAGAGATGTAGCTCTATGGAAAGGCGATGGCCTGGTGGCATTATCGTTCGCCTGTTAATCCAGAGACCTAGGTAATGTTCTGTGCACTTGGATTTGAATCCTGCCACGGCAGATGGTGGAATTTGAATTCCATAATAATATGGAAACAAGAGTATATGAAATCATTGCCGATTGTCAGGAAAAGCCCATCTGGTTCACTAATGTCCTTTAGGGAAGGAAATCTGTCATCCTTACCTGGTCTGATTTACATGTGACTCCAGATGCACAGCAATGTGGTTGACTTTTAACTGTTCTTTGGGTAATTAGGGACTGCCAGTCGTTACCCATGAATGAATTTTTTAAAAATTGAGTTATAATCCTGTCAGAACATCATTCACCAATACCTGTAAACTGCTTCGTATCAGGTTTCTGCACACGTTTGGAGGTGATGACTGGGGATCTGTCTGATGGAGGATCAGATTCTGTGAATGAGAACAAACAAAGACAAAAATGTGACAGTTAAAAATGTACTTAACAAAGGCTCTTAAATTAATTGTGGTATTAAAAAGGAACAAAATAATTTCGGAGCATATCCTAATTTGGAAAGAAAATGTAAATATCTTATTTATATGCATGCAACAGCAAAGCTTTAAATATTGCAATACATTTAATAATCAAAAAAGTATAAACATGCTTTCTGATTAGGCTTAATGCAAGGTGCAATACATTACTGAAATAGAATGCAATATTTGAACAATGAGTTAAAATTCATGAGGGAGGCATTCTTGAACCATCAGTGTTTAAATTCCACAAGACATGCAAAACATTGTTCCCACATGATAATTTACATTGGCAAATTGCTTTAAATATGAGATATTCACTGCATTGATAACTTGATACACCCCAAGCAAAAGCAAACATTGAAGTCCAAGCAAAAATAACTGCATTCACAACTAAAACATATTTAACCCAAATGCAAAGGAAAGCAATGCACTCCATGTCATTATCGATAGCAGGGCATTACAACATTTATATCTGCTCAAACAGGCTGGTATCATTTCAGCCAATCGTTAAATGTGGCAAAACCTTGATGATGTTAATTTACAGGTTGTTACATTTTCACATTTAGAACCAAGGGAAATACAGAAATTGCTTTTTGCAACATCATTCCTATTAATCCAAATAAAATGTTGTCCAAAATAACATCCAAACCCTGAAACTGCTTTTCCAAAATTCCCACCTTTTATTTCAGATCTTTTGTAGAAGCAATGTTTTTACAATTTATCTCAACAAATAATGCAGGAAAAAGACTTGATGGATTGTATTCAATCTGCTGAAAACATGAAGCAACATGAAAGCAGACTATTGAACAATTTGTGAACAATGACTATGTAAAGTTTTCCACAAACACATGGCAACAGTCAAGCCCAAGCCGCTATTTTCAGAAATACCTGTGAGCATTTTTCCATTGCTATCAAATGGAGGTTGAACAGAGGTTGAACTGCGCACATGTGGAGTGTCAGAAGTTGGAAACAAATATTCTGCAAATGATAAAAAATAATGCAAGCTTCTTTCATCTCCGATAAATACACAAACAGAACCAGCTGTAGCATCTATGTATTTGTAGTACATTGACATGATTTGCCCATGGTGGAATCTGTTACCCGTTAAAGCCAATTAAAACACTGTTCATGTTTAACTCCAGTCACAGTTTACTGACCACGAATAACTTTATAGAATTATAAAATCCATGCGAGATGACCAGCTGAGTAGACAATATAGTACCACACGATATCTTTCACACAAGAACAACAGTGATTGGATTAGAGCTGTACAGGCAAACGTTTTATGTGAAACCCCTGGAAGGCTCAGAATGGTCAAGTGGTACATTTTACAAGAAGCGCAATCACAAAATCAGTGGGTATGCATAACTTATTAAAGAGTCAGAATAACTCATGCAAACATAACCATTTACAAAAAGTGAAACAGATGGTGAACTGACCTCCAAACATATTTCACGCAAAAGCAAAAGACTGCATGCAAATTCTAATAGTTGTTCCACATTCAATACATATGTGGAAACTTTAATGTAATCATGTTACATATATATGGCATACTCATTGAGCCATTTTTCTATGACAACCTTTATAATACAGATCAGGCAATAATTTATTGTATAGTTCTTTACCTATAAAGTTCATGAAATAGATCAGGCATCATTGGAATAAGCACAGCCCTTAAAAGCTATGCAATACAACGCAAATCAATTAGTTCACATATTTCAAAGCACAAAAGCCAACATGCAAGGGGTATAGTGCGTCGATTGTCCTTTGCAGTCATAAACATAAGTGCAAAATGTAAGAAATTAGGGTTGACCAATTACAAGTGAAAGCACAGAATAACATTTATGACACAAGTTGCATTTTCATGGCTAAAATTTTCACCTATAAACGATGCCCCTGGTGTGGGTCACCTTTGCAGTAGCTCTCTAGTTTGGCGACATTGCTGATGCTGAACAACCTTAGTGACCTTTGTCACGTATATTACCTCCAATCCATAATTATGCTAAATGTTCTAGCTCTTAAATTTCCTTCAAAGTCTACAAACAACAATATAAGTTAACAATTTAAACATAAAACATTAATTTGAACACTTAATTATTGAATACATGTGTAATTAAAGACAATTTCATTGAATGATACCTGTGAAATCCTTGTCCTCTATCTTATCAAGTGCGGCCTCTTGACTTTGAATGAGCACATCTGGAGTGCCAGAGGTTGGTAGTTTATGCTCTGTAAGGGATAACAAAGAAGCCAGATACATACCCTTCTGTCTTTCACTGAAACAACACTGATATTAATAAGCTGACCTTTCTCTAATTTACATAAGTTATTTAAGCGTTTTTATTAATCAACTTTACGTGATTCAATCAAACATTAACAAGGGACATGATGACTGCTGCGTCGGTAATAAAAGAGGAATAACATAACTAAAGAAATATCAGACAGGATTTTCCTCTGCATTTCTACCTGTTCAGCAGCGGTACTTGGTGAGAGATTTATGCCATTTCCGCTCCCAGAGCGTGTTTTAACATTGTCTCAATAATATGCTGGATGCTCCTCCCTAAGTATTAACTTGGGGATGATATGCATATTTTTAAGAGCTGACAAAGACTGAGTGATATCATGGTCCAGGCTCCAAGAAAAAGGATAATCTGCTTGAAGCTTTTACTTCCTGTTTTACTGTCTGTGAAAATCCTTCAATATGATAGGTTGCTTAGTCTGCTTAGTGATATAACTGCTTCTGTTCATCAGAAATACCCTGAAGCTGATTCCAGAATTCAAAATAATGTCAATAAAAGGGCAAATCAAGGTCACAGAGTTCATTAAGTCTTTGTCAGTTCTTAGTTGCTGGCAATGAAATCTGGAGCAACAAGCAAACTTCCCATTGCTAAAACATCAGTAATGTCAGACATTAGTCATATTGATATCCAATAGTTATTTTACCATTACTAAGTGACAAAATATAAGCAACAATTTCTTGACTGGAACAATTTAAGTTAAGAAAGAGATATTCCAGCAATTAATGTGTTCATTGCTACTCCTAGACCACAACAACATATATTCATATTGCACCCCAATATGACAAAATATGATATCCAGCCACAAAAGAAAATATGACAGCAGACTCCTAAACTTAAAGAGATAAGTTTTAATAAATGTCTTAAGGGAGCAAAGTGAGATCGCAAGAAGGAGAGGTTTAGAGAAGAAATTTCAGAGTTTAGGACCTTGGAAACAGGAATGCTGAAGATGTCAGAGGCAGGGGAGCACAGAGGCTAGAGGCGATTACAGAGGTGGGACAGGGCAGTCAACTGAGTGATTTGAAACTATATGGAGAATATTAAAACTGAGGTGTTCGTGATTGGAGACCAATGTAGGTCATCAGCTTAGAATGAACAGGATTTGTTTGCAGGTTAGGATTTGGAGGGATTATCTGGATACAGGCTCAAAACAAAGTTGAATAAATATTTGAAAATGAAAAAATATGGGCGCCTCTGAGTATGAAGCAGGAGAATGAGACTAAGTAAATAGGTCTTTCAAAAGGTCAACAGCAGATGTGGTGGGCAGTATAGCCTCCTCTGTGTTGTTAAGGCTCAATGACTGAGACAATTAGGAATGCTGACTTGTTTTGTTATGCAGCTGCAGATTGTGGAATCCTGCAGCAGCTTCTGCCAAGATCATATAAAAAAATTAAATTAAGTTAATTGAGGCACATTACCCAAAGTTGGCATCAGGTTAGTTGGGATATCCAAAATTCCATTCTGCCACACTTCTGACAGCATTACCATTAGAGAGGAAAATCTTGGAAATGTATTAATCAGTTAATACATTTCATGAAAATTAATCGCAAACATCATACAATATAGCATTTTTCCATCTGAAATGATTCAGACTAGCATAAGCAATGCACGTCTGCTTGACACTAAATGTAAAATGAATGCTTTGTTACCTGAACAACATAATATTTACTCATATATACATGTTTATAAACACAATTCTCAACTTTATATCATGTACTCATTAGCCATGCAAAATAATTCAGACAAGCCAATGAAATTCAAAAGATTTGATGTAAGTTCCATAAAAAGTAATAAAAATACTCCATGCAAAGACATACTGTGCCAAATTTTAGTAAATACAAGAAAATTTACAGCACTTTTACAGTGCCTTAAAATTGCACAAATACATTTGTCTTCCAATCTCAATTATTTACTAATTGTGACAATAACAAATTTGCATTTATGCAGCAACTTTACTGCAATAAGACATCCCAAGACATTTCAGAGGCGTGTAAACTAACAAAGCATGGATAGAAACATGGAAGCTGCAGATGCTGGAATCCAATGTAGACAAGCAGGAGGCTAGGAGAGCACAGCAAGTCAGGCAATATTAGGAGATGGAGAAGTCCAATGTTTCAGGAATGGAAGTGGGGGTAAGTGTAGCTGCAGATAAAGGTGGGGCAGGGGCAAGGGTTATAGGTGGGGAGGGGTAGAGTGGTGAGGTGGTGATAGGTGAATTCAGGTGTAAGGTACAACCTGGTAAGTTGCTAGGAGGTCCAGATCATACCTACTATCTGAATTCACCTATCACCACCTCACCACTTCGCCCCTCTCCCCACCCATAACCCTTCCTTCCCATCTTTATCTGCAACTCCCCATACCCCCAACTCCACTCCTGAAGAAACGTCAGACTTCTCCACCTCTTGATACTGTCAAAATTTGACATGGAACCATAAAAGGAGATACAAGGACTGGTGACAGAAAAAAGCTTGGTAAAAAGATATACTTTAAATAGGTTTTTAAAAGCAGAGGAAGATGATAGGCTTGAGAGACTTTTGGGATGGAAATCTAGAACTTGGGGTGTTCGTAGCTGAAGGTGTGGCTGCCAATATTGGAACTTAAGAAGCAATAATGGGTGAAGTACAAATACACTGCATGACTCAGGAAGTCACAGAAATGCTGAATGTTGAGGCCAAGACAGATTTGAAAATCAGGAGAAGAATTGCGAAATTGAAGTGTTGTCAGTATAGATCAGCAGACATTAGGTGTTGGATACATGGAATTTGGATAGTTAAGATAGAAACAGCAGAGTTGTGGATGACAATTTTATGAAGGGGTTGGCCAGGAGCTGGAATCATTATGTCTGGAGGAAACAGTGTAGATGAAGGTTTATCGGCAGTAAAGCTGAAGCAAGGAGATAGTCGGACGATATGGTGAAGAAATAGGAAGTCTTATGACGGCATGCATATGTATTCGCAAACTCATCTTGTAGCTAATAGTATATAAATTTTGTGAATACTCTGGTTCAGCCTCAGGCAATTGCCAAGGAGAAGACTGGAGTTGGTAGCTAAGGAACAGAGTTGGTGGCAGAGTCAGTGTTCTTGATATTTGGCCAGAGGAACTTTCTGCTCATCCAATACTGGCAGACAAGCAGTCAGACAATTTGGATGTGTAGAGGAGTCAAATGAGGTGATGGTGAGGCACTGCTGGGTATATTTACCACAGATGTGGAAATTGATGGATGGTGTTGCCAAGGGGCTGCATGTTTGCAATAAGCTAAAACACTAAGCAAATATTATAGACAAGATGAATAAAATACTGTGTTCTACAACTGATCAAAATGACAAGGCAACATGAAAGAGCAATATTTAAATTCTATTCCTTGCAATAACTAATGTACAAAATACATTTTTATCCAAGATATTGCACAAATTGTTTCCTAATATTGTAATGACAGCAATGGTTCTACAGGCATTTACCTGTGAACTCCTCATCTTCTTTATTATCGAGCTCAGATACTGGAGTGGAGCTAAACTTGCGGGGAGTATCAGATTTTGGCAACTTACGCACTGGAAAGAAACCAAATAGAATCCTTTGTAGCTTTCATCAAAATGGCACTAGTAATGACAAATTACCATTACTGTAATTTAAAGAATGTTTATGCCAATTCTTGTATTCGCTAATTCAATACGCTTCATATAAGCATTTTAAAAATCCTATGATAGACTATCATTGCTTGGAATATTCATTCATTTCTTTCTGATTTAGGTTTTCTTTCCACTTATCCAGTTGAACCTGTCTCACCTTTTTGACATTAAAATTAGAATTAGATTTTATTGTCATGTGTACTCAAGTACAGAAGTACATGACTGCAGTGAAAAGTGGACCAAGTCACCAGTCCCGGCACCATCTTAGGTACAAAGGTAAATAGGTATAAAATCTTAAGTTAAAAAAAAAACAAAGTTAAAAGTTCAATAGACTTTCTTATCCATGCTGGTCTCACACTCTCGACAAGGGCTCAATGTTCTCCACTTTGGCCAGCTGTCTGGGAGGCCTCAGGCTGCCTGTCCTCGCTGCTGCCACATAGTGAAATAATTAAATGTTCACTGCTATAAAGGAGCCTTGGGATATTGGAGGTTTCACTCACAGAAAAAGTGACCTGATTTCAAAGTGGTTCATTTTACAGCACTTACCATCCAGTTAGAGTTTAGAAATTAAAAAAGGGACAATTACTTTGCTGTGATTATACTACAAGCCTCCCAACGGTCAGACAGAGATAGAACAGCAGATATGTTGGCAGGTAATGGACGGGTGCGAGTGGGAATATGGATGTTGTTATAGGGGATTTCAACTTTGCTAACATTAACTGGGATTGCTTTGGTGTGAAAGGATTAGTTGGGTGGAATTTTTAAAGTGATTCCAGGAGAGCGTTTTTGTGCCAGTACATAGAAAGTCCTACTAGAGATGTACAAAGTTAAAAATCACACAACACCAGGTTATAATCCAACAGGTTTAATTGGAAGCACACTAGCTTTCGGAGCGACGCTCCTTCATCAGGTGATTGTGGAGGGCTCGATCGTAACACAGAATTTATAGCAAAAATTTGCAGTGTGATGTAACTGAAATTATACATTGAAAAATCGATTGTCTATTAAGCCTTTCCACTGCTTTTAACTTTGTACACCCCAGTCCAACACCGGCATCTCCAAATCACTATGAGAGATGGGCAGTATTAGGCCTAATCCTAGGGAATGATGCTGGTCAAGTGGTTAAAGCTTCAGCAGATGAGGATTTGGAGATAGTTATCGTAACTGTGCAAGTTTCAAAGTCATTATGGAAAGGGATGAGGATAGTGCAGAAGTTGTGTGTGTAAGTTGGGGGAAGGCCAATTTCAATATCTTTGGACAGGATGTGGTAAACCTAGAGTATGAGCAGCTACTTGCAGTTAAGCCTACATTTGGAAAGTAGGAATATTTTAAATATCATATAGTGAGAATTCGGGGTCAGCATGTTCCTTTAACAGAGAAGAGCAAGGGCAGCAGGTCCAAGGACCCTTGATGTCAAGAAATAGAAAGTTTCATAAACAAAAATGAAGCATATGTCAGGAACAGAGCATTATATACAGGGGAGGCCCTTCAAAAGTACAGAGATTGTAGATAGTTGCTTAAAAACAAAATTAGGAAGACAAAGAGAGACCATGAAATATCTTTGGCAGATAGGATGAAGAAAAACCAAGGTATGTCATGAATATATTAAGACAAGGGGATCCAGGAAAAGAGTGGGGCTTACTAGAAATCAAAGGGACAACCTGTGTGTGGAGCCAGAGGATGTAGGTGAGATTTCATCTGTACTCACAAGGAAAAAGTTAAAAATCACACAACACCAGGTTATGGTCCAACAGGCTTATTTGGAAGCACTAGCTTTCGGAGCACTGCTCCTTCATCAGGTGGTTGTGGATGAAGCTAGTTCTTCCAATTTAACCTGTTGGACTATAACCTGGTGTTGTGTGATTTTTAACTTTGTACACCCCAGTTCAACACCGGCATCTCCAAATCACAAGGACAAAGACACTGTAGCTGGGGATATCATTTGGTATGGTGAGATTTAAGAACATGCTAAGTTTAATAAGAAGATATTAGGTGTTTTATTGGGCTAAAAGGTGCATAAATCCTCAGAGCCTGGTGAGATGTATCCCAGGTTATAGGAGGATTGCTAAGGCCCTGGTGGAGATATTTAATACTTCGCTGGCCACAAGTGAAATGCCAAATGATTAACAATCCTCTAATGTGGTTCCTTTGATAAGAAGGACAGCATGGATAAGCCAGATAATTACAAACCAGTTAGTTTGGTGTTGGTGGTCGGGAAATTATTGGACAACATTCTGAGGGACAGGATTAATCAGACTTGGAAAGACAGAGATTGATCAGGGATTTGCTGGAGAAAGATCCTGTCTGTCTAACTTAGTTGAATTTTTTTAAAAAATGTCACTAAATATATGGATGTGGGCGGTGTAGTTGATGTGGTTTACATGGACTTCAATAGGTCTTTTGAGAAGATCTCACATGGAAGGCTGATCCAAAAGATAAGAGCCAATAGGATCCAATGCAAGTTGGCAAACTCGATCCAAAATTGGGCTGCAAGTAGGAGGCAAAGAGTGATGGTGGAGGGATGCTTTTGTGATTGAAGCCTGTGCTGGGACACTCACTGTTATGTACATTAATGACTTGGATGTTAATGTAGAAGGTATAAGAAGTAAGTTTGCAGATGACATGAAAGTTGGCATTGTTGATGGTTAGGAGAATGGTTTCAGGCTCCAGTCTGATATTGATCAGCTGATAAATTGGGCACAGCAATGGCAGAAGGAATTTAATCCTGACAAATGAGAGGTGATACATTTTGCGAGGTCTAATTACAGCAGGATATACACCATGAATGGTAGGTCCCTAGGGAGTACTGAAGAACAAATAGGACCTTGATGTTACCAAGTCCATAGATTCCTGAAGGTGTCAGTAAAGGTAAACACGGTGAGGAAGGCTGCATAAAGGATGCTTGGCTTCATTAGCCAGGGCATAGAATATAGGAGCAAGGAAGTCTTATTACAACTTTATAAAACATTGTTTAGATCACAGATGGAACATTGTGTGCAGTTCTGGTCGCCACACCATCAGAAGAATGTGATTGCACTGGAGAAGGTGCAGAGTTGATTCACTATGACATTGCTTGATGGAAAGTCATTTATGAGGACGGACTTAATAGGCTGGATTTGTTTTCCTAGGGAGTAGAGGAGAGATCTGATTGAGATATATAGAATTATGAAAGTCAAAGCAGATTGTGAGGAGCTTTCCCCATGGCAGTCATGTTTAAGACTAGATAACAAAAGTTTAAAGTGGGAGTAAATGGTTTGGAGGATACCGTTTCAGTGATGATAGATAATTGCACCTGCTCCGCAATAGATCTCAACACTGGAGACACCCAAGGATGTGTTCTCTGTGCCCTACTGTACTCCCTGTACACGCATAACTGTGTAGCCAAATTCTGAATGAATGCCATCTACAGGTTTGTTAATGACACCACCATAGTATGATGGATATCAAACAATGATGAGCCAGAATACAGAGAGAGAGGGCTTGGTAACATGGTGTAATGATAACAACCACTGTCTTTCTTAATGTTGGCAAAACAAAAGAACTGATCATTCACGGTGGCTCAGTGGCTAGCACTGCTGCCTCACAGCGCCAGGGACCCAGGTTCAATTCCAGCCTCGGGTGACTGTCTGTGTGAAGTTTGCACATTCTCCCCGTGTTAGCGTGGTTTCCTCCGGGTGCTCTGGTTTACTCCCACAGTCCAAAGATGTGCAGGTGAGGTGAATTGGCCAAGCTAAATTGCCCATAGTGTTCAGGGATGCGTAGGTTAGGTGCCTTGCTCAGGGGTAAATGGAGGGGGGTGATGGGTCTGAGTGGGTTACTCTTCAGAGGGTCAGTGTGGACTTGTTGGGCAAAAAGGCCTGTTTCCACACTGCAGAGTTTCTAATTCAGAAAAAAAGGAGGAGATCATGCCCCCATTTACATCAACAGAGCGGAAGTTGAGAGGGTGGAGCGCATCAAGTTCCCAGGAGTGACAATAACCAACAACCTGCCTTGGATTTCCCATGCAGGTGCAATGGTCAAGAAGACACAGCAACACCTCTTCTTCTTCTTCAGGTGGCTTAGGGAATTCATCAGCTTCATAAGGACCCTCACCAACTTTTACAGATGCACCAAAGCAAGCATACTGTCTGGGTGCATAATGGCCTGGTACGGTAACTGTTCTGCCCAGGACTGTAACAAACTACAGAAGGTTGGGCGCACAGTTCAGACCATCATGGAAGCCAACGTTCCATCCATGGATTGCATTTACATGGCTTGCTGCCACAGAAAGACTGTCAACAACAGAGACCCATCGCACTCTGCCAATGTTCTCCTTTCAACTCTGCCATCAGGTAGATTATGCAGAAGCTTGAACACATGTACCAACAGCTTCACCCCTGTTGTAATTAGACTGATGAATGGACTCTTCAACTTCAAATAATGTTGATCTTGTTAATTTTGATCTTGTTTCGCACACCTCCTACGCAGTGTAACCTGTTTGCCTCATCCTGAAGAAGAGTTATACCCAAAATGTTGACTTCTCCACCTCCTGATGCTGCCTGGAATTCTGTGTTCTTCCATCCTCCTGCTTGCCTGCCTTGGATTTCAGCATCTGCAGTTTGTTTGTCTCATTCTGTCCAAGCACCCTATCATCTGCCTCTACTGCTCGCAAACAAAGCTTTACACTGTACTTGGGTACACATGACAATAAATCAACCCATCAATCATCATCGTTTGAGAATTTTCTTTCACCCAGTGGGTGATATAAACAGGTAATGTGCTGCCTGATAGGGTGGTGGAGGAAAATACTCTCACAATATTTAAGAAATATCTGGATGAGTAATAAAAATACCAAGGCATGGTAGGTTATGGATTAACTACTGCATCCTAGAGAGTTGCACTTTTACATCAGCCAAGAAGTTGTTTTGCCTTTCTCTTTAATGCACCAATCATTTCTGCTTTCTCAAAGACATGATCCATTCTTTAACTGCATTGCGACACTGAAAATCAGTTGTGCCCTCCAGCCCCCTTCCACATTTTGTTGGCCCTCATGCTTTGTCACTAGCATTATTTAAAATTAGCTGATCCTACATTCTCAGACCAAGTCAGCCTCCTCCAACTGTGACTGGCAAAGGTCTTATCCATTGTTCTTACACCATCACATCAAAGGTTTAAGGAGTTCCAAGCCTTAGTTTTTGTCATTCGATGTAATCTGCTCAAAATTAAATTAGAATTTACTAACTGTGGTGCATATGTTTACCAGACAGAAGGCACACACAGTTTCCATTTCTTAATCTGGGCCTTAAAGAATCAAGCAAATTCTTTATTCAAGTTGACTTTGATTGACATATTGACAACCTGAAAGCAACACTATCTGTAGCAATGTTCATAAGAGCAAACAACATCTTTACTTAATGCTTCCTGTCTGTATCAAAGTCTGTACTTTCATAAGATTCAATTTACTATAAAATAAATGAACAGGACACAAGTTAGAACAATATCATTCAAATGTAAAATAAATAAGGCAATACATACATTGACATATTCTATGAATGCCAAATGACAGTATTTGCACTTACATCACAGGTTAATGCAAATACCTGTAAATTCTGTGTCTTCAATGTTACCAAGGGTTGGAATGAATATGTGAGAAGAATCAGGATGTGCCAGCTTATTGTCTGTAAGGGATGACAAAACCAATAGCAAACATTGTGTTTTTCACCAAAATTACACTAACAGCAGCAAGTTGCCTTCTGTGTTTATTCACTTAGACAAGTACTCTTTCTAAAATTGAAGCAGTAAATAGTTTTAATTGATTATCCAACTGAATTCAGTCAAAGTCCTCAGAAGCCATGCAACACACAAAATTATAGTGAATGTTCAAACTTCACACAGAGCTGAAAGATTCCACAAATCTACAGCAGTTACTAAGTACTGAACAATACTTCTGTTGCTACGATTTACAGCCATTTATTAATGATGAGAACTTAAATAATTTCTCCAACTTTTGTTTGATTGATTACTGCAAATGAGTTATGGTTGCAAACAACTTATTGGAAAAAACTTAGAAGACCAAGAAACCATGTGTTCTAATACATATCAACTTACTTTAAACTGGTCAGGCAACATGAAATCCATGAATACATTTACTCATTACAGCCCAGTTTCAGACATGATTTCAATTTTCAATCGAATTTAAAGAACCAGAAACTGTTTAAAATCAGCTCTGTACTGGCCTTATTATAAAACATGGGGGTGGTTGTGTTGCCATCACCTGTCATGCCATCACCTCTATGACCCACTCCGAAGTGGGATATGGGCCTCAGTGGAGGTGGCTCTATTTTAAAGTCCTGGAAGAGACATGGAGCAGAGAAGCATCATAAAGTGTGGGCTGCCAGTGGTCTACAGCCTTGTTCTGACACCTGGGTCCTGCAAAACATAGCCAGCTCCATCTGTCAACTGTGACAGTAGGATTTCACAGTCACCCACAAAATTCAGGCAAATGTAGTCAGTTTCAGGATTAAATGCAACACAACACTTCATAGAAGAGGCTATTAGTCTTTTCAACTGACTTGAATATTTCGACTACTATCATAAAAAAACCTTCAATTCATAGGAATTTGTCAATTTCAATTTCTTTGTTGAAATGCGGTCTACTTACATTCACAGCTCATCTATACATGAGTGGAAGCCACAACGTGGACCTGGCAATGGGTGATTCCTTTGTCTCTGCTAACTAAATACATGTGCAACAGTAACTAGTCGACTTTTTTACAGTTCAGCACTACAGGAGCCTGTAGAAGCCACATTTTAATATTTTTTCCTGAGTATCTGTTGTGTTTTATCCAGTGACTTGTTCAGTTTGGTATGTGGCTGATTCAGATAACCCAGTCTGAATGACATTCTAAGAACATAGGTTATTCCCTACATGAAAATGAAGAATTCACGCCTATCCAAATTCCTACATTAATAGAATTTAATCCCATATGGCTATAGCAAACTGTAAGCCAATTAAGAATAGCAATCGATCTCTGGATGTTGGTGGGCCAATGGGCTTACAATGTTATCAATGCTATCACTGATGCCGCATGACCAGGGAGAAGGTGCCTGAATAGTGGGGGATCCTTGAAATGTGGTAAATGTGAAAGCCAGGGCCAGGCAGGCCCTGATAATCACCTTTGATGGGAAGCATCTAAAATGACAATGACCAAGAGGATGCTCAATGATCTGTGCGCCTGAGAGCGCTCATAAACATATTCCCCTCAACCACGCCAACCTTGCAACCCACTGGGAGGGGGCTATCAGGCTTTACCTGACAATCTCCCCAAGTGACAGGAGGCCCTCCTGACATAGGCAAATGCCAGCAAGGGCAGGAAGTGGCCTTACTTAAGTGACTATGCCAACTTTCTCACCTAGGGTAAAATGTGGTTATGGAAAGACAATGGTTTCATTGCCAGCCCTCTCATCTCCCAACCTGTCATCAATGCACCAGAAAAATCCAGCACCATTTTTCCAGACCTGGAGATTTTCACATTGCTAATAGTAGCTAAACATGTTACATCTTCCAAAGCAGAATTCAGCAATTAACAAGAAGAAATGACCACCAGTGGACTGTCACCTTATTCCCTTTGATCTATTTCAAGGAGCAGGATCTCCAAATCTAGGGATGAAGGTTGGACAAGTTGGCAGGAGATGAAGAAACAACAGACATGGCCCATTTCAAAGTTCTCCATATCAATCACCAACCTGAAGTTTTCATTCTGTTTCTCTCCCACAGACTTTATCTGAGCTGCTGAACATTTCGAGCAATTTTCTTTGCTTTCAGAGTTCCAGCATCTGAAATATTTTGCTTTTGTATTAGAGTTTAGAGAACACTCAAGACAATTTTATGGGCATCCATCAATACAAGCAGACGGAATGCCTGGATGCAAACAGACAATTTATGATGGTATTAGTTGGGGCAGTGCATATACATCTTGATTGTTCTGGTGAAACCATTGTTTTTATTTTGCAACATGACAGCTACTGCCTTGACGACCAGATATTTGTTGCATAAGAAAAAGTAGGTATTTGCCTCACATTGTACTTGCTGCAGCAAGATTTTTTTATCACATCATCATCATTGCTGGGAGCTCTTTTTCTCCCCAGATTGTTGCCAGATAGGTCTTCAGCTGAACAGTGCAGTCATGCTTCAACTTGCGATCTCTGTGAAAAGATTTTCATTCCATTTGGCACATTCCCAACACAAGGGGTAATGTAACTAGAGTAAGGTCATGACATGAAAAGCACCAAAACTGGAAAGTGAGGAGTGAGAGGGGCGGCGGGGAGAGGGTGGGGGGCTTCAGGTACATCTCACTTGGACTTTTTTAGCTGCCCACCATACGAGTTACACACAGAGAGCCATAATTCATGCCTGGGCTTTCCCCCAATAACTGCAAGAGTGGAATTGATACACTTGGCTCATTGATGGCTGTGGCACAGGCACAGAAGTTGGTTTACGGAGGCAGATGTGCTTGGGTGCTCGCCACTTGGTGAATACGATTGCCAGATTGATCAAAATATTCGACTGTGTCTAGCATTGCTAGACACCTATGATGTAATGCTATTCCTAGCATTCAGCATTAGGTTGGGAAAACATGATGGAAAATTTAATTTATTACATTAATCCAAGAAGCAACATATTTACCTAAAGCGGGGGCTTTTCTTCACTTGAGGCGCAATGTACCATTTCTATCTGCTTCAAATTACCACAAAAAAGATTTGGAAAAATCAAGAGAAATCCCTTTTCTGCTGCATCTTGCCAAACAGGCTTTTTGCTTCCATTGTGCAATCGATCGCCAGAAATCCCAAACAAGAGAGAAACATTCACTCTCATGGACTTTTCAGCTCAACGATAATGAACTGACATATTGAACTCGAATCATTATTGCTGTACATAGCTCCACAGATGCTGTCAGACAAACCTCGTTTCTCTAGCACTTTCTGCTTTTCTTTCTGATCTCCAGCATCCCAATAATACTTTGCTTTTATTTGACCTTTTTAAGTATTACTTGCAGCTTTTAACAGCCTCAGTTATATTTACTTACAGCTTACTCCTGATGACAGGAACACCCACATGCAGCCCAATCTGAGCTGGAAGCTCCTGGTGCATATATATTGAATTCAAAATTTTATAAATGTTGACCCCTGTGACGCCAGTGGGTCAAAAGATTGCTGAAAACTCTCCTTTCAGCACTAGATCTATATCTTCAGCTCTCAAAGTTTATCAGCTAGGTAATAAGTTGTCAAATCAAAATCCACAAAACCTCTTGAGAGGCACATACATCCATTCAGCATGTGTCATGCAAAAATAGCTAACAGGAGATAGCAGTTACTGAATGGTACAATATTTAAGTATTGTGACGTGCAGAATATTTGCCAGACAAAACTTCTATTGAAGCACAGGACAGAATCTTACTGAGATTTTAGGGTCTTCTCAGCTGTATGGATAATTTTTTGGGAACATCCACCTTGCCACATCAACGCAATCTAAGCAATACGCATAACAGCATCAACAAGGCTTCCCCTTGAATCAAAACCCTAGGGAAGAAGGTCCCATGCAGTAAGTTCTGCTGGCCTCTTGTATTCAGCCATCAGGAAAGCCATAGCCGCTAGTGGAAAGGAATCCAAGGGACCTAGGATTGTGCAGAATCCAAGACAAAGATGAGTAATATGGAAGATGGTGGGTCTCTTAGGTTAGGGGTCGTAGGAAGATGAGTAAGGCATGCCTCCCAGCAGAGATCCCTCCTGCTTTATGTCCAATGCATTGATTAATGACCTTTGATCGAAGGACTGCATCACCCCAGTGACAAGCTGTCCACATGACAGCAGTTATCAAGATAACTGGGACAAGATAACAAGGACAACTGTGTGAGATCCTTAAGTGGCTTCTCAATTGCCTGTGGGTAGGATTGTCAATCACCAGCCTACCGCACAGATCTTAATGCCCGTGAAAATGGGCAGCAGGTTTTGGGTAAGCCATTTCCTTGCCTAATTAAAAGCCCTTCCCACTAAGATCACCATTTCCAGAAACAGAAGATTCCACTTATAGTGTCTAAACTCTATGTGATCCACAGCTGATTTGCATTGTAAGATACTCTGAAAGCGGAGACCTCATAATTATGGTATTCATCAAAAAAATTCCCAGAACAGCAAACCAAAAGACATTATGCAAAATACCATCTATTAGTGACCAATTAGGATTTTCACAAAGTAAACTGGAGATTATTTAAAAGTAAGTAGAGGTTACATTAGCATGCTATAACATTTACGATACAGGACTTAATTTATGCCACAGATTGCTATTACTTAGTCATACACAAATATTTGTAGTATCTCAATATAGTTGACACTAAAAAAAATTAAAGCTTTTGTGCCATTTATAATTGAAAATCTGTGTTCTGGCGATCTTTAAAATGAGAGCACACATCAAAGATGTAACAGTAACATTAAACTGCAATTCCTTAAAATAACACAAGTGTAGAATAAATGTGATAACAAGATATTATAAAAATAGTTTCTGCACAATATTCTAGATTCATGTGACCGACAACACTGTAGGTTACAACAAGTACCTGTGAATTTCTTGTCAAGGTCAAGTTCAGATACAGAAGTTGGAATGAACTCATGCGAAATTTCAGAGGTTGGCAGCTTAAGGCCTGTAAGGGATAACAACAAAAAAAACCAAAACCAAACCTTTTATGTTTTTTAAGCAGAATAACATTGTTGTCAATGACCTGCCTTCTTTGTATGTTGAGATATTTGCATTTATATTTTAATTCAGCCAACATGCTTCAGATAAATAAAGACTTGATAAGGAACAATAAAGCATAATTGCAATGCAATAAAGCAAAAGGCAATGCAATGTATGCAAAAAATATACAATAAACCATGCAAAGCTGATTAACCATCCAACAAACTAGAATACAGGATAAGAATATAGGCAATATTTAAGCTCCATGTAAAACAGGAATATTCACCAGGAAATGCAATTGCTGTAACTCCACAATATCATAAATTTTAAGGCATTCAACAAAATTCAAACAAGCTCAGCCCTTAATACTTCTGAGATGCACTATAGATTAATGATTAATTCATCAAATAACTACCACAGAACAGCAACAAGTGTCTAGACATGATATTTGAATTAAGACAAAATACTGTGGCTGCTGGAAATTTAAAACAAGCACAGACAACGTTGGAGAAACTCAGCAGGTCTGGAGAGAGGAACGGAGTTAACTGGCACGACTGTTCTTCAGAACTGCCAGACCTGGTTAGTTTCTCTAGCATTCTCTGTTTGCTTCGAGACAAAAAAAGATCTTCGCACAAAAGAGGGAATCACAGAGACAGTGAATGAGATAAATGCCATCCACTTTGCATCTCCAAGCCCTGTCATAGGCCAGGCAAATCTCCCTCCAGAACGCACTCTCTTGGCCACTTGCCTCCCCAACCTGTATTCATGATGAAGGGCTTTTGCCTGAAACGTCTATTTTCCTGCTCCTTGGACGCTGTCCGAACTGCTGTGCTCTTCCAGCACCACTCTAATCTAGAATCCCCAACCTAATTTGAAGAGACATTTCCAGTACTCTGAGACTGAAGGAATGATCCTCGGAATTTGAGTTGATAATTAGATTGGTGGTTTCAGGATGGTAGAGGACTTAACTTTCCTCATGGTACATCTGCTTTTCCTTGCACCAGATAATAAGTAAATGTATTTAAATGTCAGGTAAGTCAAGATCTATTTTATCGTGAGTTCTCTTTCTGGTACCTTCACTTGGAAGAAGGTTCACCATGACTTCCCTGCTTATGCCAAGAGCTAAAGAATGATCAGAACATTTCAAGAAGGAAGAAATTTAGGTGAATGGTAATATGCTTGTTGAGAAGAGCAGGTTAAACATAATGATATCTGCTATTCAGACGTGGCTGAAATTTCCTTAATTTGAAACAGAAGAACTGCAGATGCTGGAAATCAGTAACAAAATCAGGAATTTCTGGAAAAAGGTCAGAAGGTCTGGCAGAGTCTATAGAAAGGCAGCAAAGTTAACATTTCAGATCCTGTGACCCTTCACAACAGTGGTCTGATTTTGTTCTATTAGTAATACATTGAAGTAACCAATACACCGAAGTCCAAGACAAAACACTAATTCATCAAATGATATTAAAAGAATGTGAGATATCATTTGTTGAAAAGATGTCTTTAATTTACATCAGCATCTGATAACTCTTAAGCTTATACCTTAAAATTGAGAAAGCCCAGGTGAAAATTCTTAGTCGCATGCATAAATGAACACTTACAATTCTGAATTATTATTGCAATGGATTGTTGCACCAGTTTTCAAATGTAATGAACATATCAGTCTGGCATTTTTATATTCATTATTTTGTTAAGGGCAAATGTTAGTATTTCCAATATGACCTGATGCTCCCCAGATATGTCTGAAATACTATGGTGTAGCATGTATCAGTTTTATTTAGTAATCTCACAAACAAATGCTGAACAAACAGTACAGGCAACTCCATAAAAACGATAATTAAAAGAGTATCAGACCATGGACAGAAAAAAACATGCAAAATGATGAACAATGTAAGCCATAGACACAATAACATTTTTTGAACAATCACATGCTATTACTTGCAACCATGCCACACGTAGCTTTGGGAATACCTGTTAATTCTTTTTCTCCTGTCTCATATATAGGGCTTGGACTTGGCATAATTGCAGTGTCAGATGTTGAGAACCCATAGTCTGTAATAGATAAATGAACCAAGTAAAGGCACTGTTTCATCCTTCAAAAACAACACTAGATTTGCCAAGGATGTTAAATGCTGGTGGTTAATCCAAGGCAGTATCCTCCCAGTACAGCTGTCTTGTTACATCAAGGTATAGATCTAATTGCATTCTAGGGAAGGAAGGAGATAAGGTAAATGTAAGATTAAAACTAAGTATTGAAGTTTTTGCACTAAGTGGAAGATTGTGTAACCAGGTGCTGCACAATTTGCTCACTAGAAAAGATCAATGGTTTTTGATTTAGATTTAAAAACAACTTTTAAAACATCATATGAGATATGGCTAGTTGTCCACAAAACATAAAAAAGCACTTTATATCCAATTATTAATGTAAATCTATCCTAGAATTGGTTATGTCATTTAATGATGGACAGCAAACAATGGATTGCAATGTAATCATACCTTGTACACTGAAACTTACATTTTGTAGAAAAGTAAACAATGTGTGGCACAATATTTTGATTAATTAATTCAATAGTTATTCAAAGCAATTCATCTAAGAATAATTCTGATAACAGGCACTCCATGCAGTGGTGTTGTTTTAACCACACAACATGTATTTATTAATCATCGAATGAGCTTCAAAACAATATAACCATGAAAGGCTGACAGACACTTTACAACCAAGCAGTCTTTAAACTTCATAGAATTAGCATACAGCCTAAAAAACACCAACAGCAATAAGCGCAATGCATAAATTCTGTGAAATGTGCAGTGACTTGCACACAAAGAATGAATGGATTCCATGCAAGACAGTGCATTGGCTATCAAATACAAAGATGAAGTGAATACTCACTTAATTGTAAAACTGTCGCATGCCATTCACAGCATGTATCCTATCATTCTTTCACTTTACTACTATTCACACTACAGTCAGAAATTTTCACTTTTTTTTGAGTTCACACTCAGGCACAAATATTATTGGAGGTACTGCAAGTTCTTTCTCTCTGATCTGAGCAAGTTCAGATTCTTATCTTAGACTGAGAACATCTGTGGTATCAAAAGATTGGCAACTTAGTCTGAGATTAATCTGAACACATCAGGAGGGTCAGGAGTAGGTACATGGTAGCCTTAAGACATCAAAAAAGGAAGCCAGGTTCAAAATTCGTGATCACTGAAGGAAATAACATTGGAGTTATACCATTGTATACAGTTATTTTAACAGACACCATTTGAATCAATCACCTTTGCAGAATTGGCCTTATTCTTTCATTATAATAGCATTAACTGTATTTAAATGTGGATATGAATGGCATAACAAATAATCCCTTCCATACAATACTAAACTGTAGTTATGTACTGAGTACTTCAATATTACTCAAATGAACTTCGTATAACAGTGATATGATAACAGACATTCCATGCAGCTACATTGCTTCCACTTGTGACAGTTTGTCAGATAGCTTTTAGCCATGCTAAAAATGTTCAAATGAACCAACAAAGACAAGGAAAACACACACAAATTCCAGGAGATGTGCACTGAATTGCTCTTTGATCATAACTTGTGCCACAACATTGCATGAATTGCAGGCAAAAACAGCAGAGTAACTAAAGTATATGTTTTACACACAGATGATCTGTACGAGCATGAAAGCACCCACAGCATATGTTTGAACTTTTTCAGGCTTTTGCATGAATCTCAACATGCACTTATTATGGGGTGTAGGTTTGCTCACTGAGCTGTAGGTTTCATATCCAGACGTTTCATTACCTGGCTAGGTAACATCACCAGTGGCGACCTCCAAGTGAAGCAAAGCTATTGTCTCCTGCTTTCTATTTATATCTTTCTCCTGGATGGGGTTCCTGGGACCTCATCCAGGATAAAGATATAAATAGAAAGCAGGAGACAACAGCTTCGCTTCACTTGGAGGTCACCACTGATGATGTTACCTAGCCAGGTAATGAAACGTCTGGATATCAAAC
Source organism: Chiloscyllium plagiosum (assembly GCF_037043375.1). Taxonomy (NCBI): domain Eukaryota; kingdom Metazoa; phylum Chordata; class Chondrichthyes; order Orectolobiformes; family Hemiscylliidae; genus Chiloscyllium; species Chiloscyllium plagiosum. The sequence goes on from NW_028270150.1 coordinate 36,817,608, forward strand.
CTACAGCTCAGTGAGCAAACCTACACCCTAAACCTCAACCTGAGCTACAAACCTTCACAAATCTTGCATGCACTTATTATTATTTGTTACATTATTCAGGTCACACCCAAGGCAGAAATATGGTGCAAAGTAGCTGTACCTTCATTCGTTCCTATTTTAGCAGGTTTAGGTTCTGGGATTGGATTGAATACATTAGGGGTGTCAGTGACCAGCGGTTCATTGTCTGAGGTTGAACTGAACCCATAACGAGTGTAAGAGGTTGGCACCTCATGGTCTGCTGGGAATAAGAAGGAAGCCAAGTACAAAATTCTTAAACTTTCATGAACAAAGCTCTATAGTTGTAGTAATTAAAATATCTGATTTACTGAACATTATTACGATGCAAGACTGTTGCAAAATTGGTCTTATGCTTTCATTATTATGACTTTACTAGATTCCAGGACAGCCATGCAATGCATGGCTAAAAGCACATTTCATAAAATAATAAACATTACAAGATGCATTCAAGGTTAACTGATAGAAGGAAAAATAGAAAAAGAAAGTCATTCTGTTCACACTTTTTAAATTCACATTGCACACAGGAATAATGCTAGATAATTGGATAGTTACTAATGCTGCATCACAATAATAGAGATAAATCAGGAAACTGTAAGCAAGTCCATGACATAGACTGTACCTGCATTTGGAAAGGAAAGGTCAATCAAGGAAAGGTCCTTCACAGTCACTGGGTCAAAATCCTGAAATTCCCTCCCCAACGACATTGTGGATCAACCCATGAAGTGTAGATTGCAGCAATGCAAGAGGCAACTCACTTCCACCTTTTCAAGAGCAAGTTGGGACAGGCAATAAATGTGGGCCCCGCAAGTGATGCCCACATGCAATGAGTAAATTGTTTTTTAAAAAATCAGGGAAAGTTAGCACAGATTTTTAAAAGCAAATGTGTCTAACTAATCTGATTGAATTCTTTGATGAATTAAGGTTGAAAACTGATGTAGGTAATGTAGTGGATATCTGTATTTTAGACCTTCCAAAAGACGTTGAACAATGCGTTAGATGGGATACCTGCTAAGATAATGGAAGGGTATAGAATTGAAGTGAAAATAGAGTTAAGGATACAAAATTTGGCTAAGTAACAGAAAGCAAAGGATAGTGTTGTGGATGGATGTTTTTCCAGAATGTTTGCAGTGGTGTCTGCCAAGGATCATTTTTGGGTCCATGAATTGTTTCGTGCAACATTTATAAAGAATCTACACTCATGCATGGGAATCAACTTTATAAAGTCTGTTGATGGTTTGAAATTGGTAAACCAGAGTATGGATGAGAATAGGAGAAAGTGAGGACTGCAGATGCTGGAGATCAGACCTGAAAATGTGTTGCTAGAAAAGCGCAGCAGGTCAGGCAGCATCCAAGGAACAGGAGAATCGGCGTTTTGGGCATAAGCCCTTCTTCAGGTAGGGCTTATGCCCGAATCGTCAATTCTCCTGTTCCTTGGATGCTGCCTGACCTGCTGCGCTTTTCCAGCAACACATTTTCAGCTATGGATGAGAATAGTTAAATGCTTCAAACTAACATAAATATGGTTGTGAAGTGCTTTGCAGGTGGAATTCAATGCAGAGAAATGTGAAGAAATGGAATTTGGGTTGATTGATATAGCATGGCAGTTCACTTTAAATAACCTTGAAAAGATAAACACAGAGGTCTAAGTATCCATTTACAAAATTCTATTAAAGTGGGTGAACCATTCTCTCTAAGTTGCATGATGCCATGCAACAGTCAAGAAAGTGCTGCAAGGAACAAACACATGAACACAGAAAACATTCAATTTAAGGTGTGTGTATGTGTAGTTGATTATTAACCATAAAAGGACCATTAGTGCAACAAACCTGTTAAACACAGCAAACAGAAGTTAGAGAGACATAGCTGAAAGGGCACCATGAGAAAGATTTAATAAATAAAGAAGTAAAAGCAAAAAAAAGTGTTGACTTTTCTCAATCAATAGGTAGGCTTCAGCTGGAAAATTGTAATCAGTTCTGGGTATAATACTTCTGGAAAGCGACAAGACCTTAGCAAGGTTTACCAGGATGTTACCAGGGATGAAGGACTTTAATTACAAAGGGAGATTAGAAACATTAAGACAGTGTGGAACAGCCAAGGTCAAGAGCTGACCTAAAAGAAGCTTCGAAGGTGATAACAATTTTGATGGAACAAACAATTTACTGCTTTCTATTCTATTATGGGTCAATAGCCAAAACTTATAGATGCAAAATCATTGACAAAAAATTTGAAGGAAAGATGTGAATTTTTTCACTTCAAGGCTTGTTAAAATCTGAAATGTTCTACCCATAAAATGAGGTGGAAGCAGATTTCCTAAATGATGGAAGATGAGTCATTGAGGATAGGCAACTGACAGGGTTATGGCAAAAATAGGGGATGTGGGACTAAACATAACTATTTTTTCAATAAGCCAGTCCAGGTTTCCTTCAGTGCTTCTATAGTTCTATCACATAATGCACTAATTAACTCAATATTATTTGAAAAGAGTAAAATTAAATGCAGCTACATTCTTTCCACTACATTAAAAATGCTTTTCAGCTAATAAGCTGTACACATTAAAGCTTTACCAAAATGACATACAGCCAATTGTAGTGTTTAAAGAATGGAATTCGAAAGTGTGGAAGTGCCAGTTCATCCCATTAGGCCTGTATCAGATATGTGAAGGCTATTAAATTTCTCACTTTCTACAGACTTTTCTCCATAGTCCTGCAAATTTTCCATTACAATATTCATCTAATTCCCGTGAGTAATTTACAATTGAAATTGCATTTCACCCTTTCACAAACATAACAATTCACTGTATTAACAAAATCTATTACTTCTGATGCTTTTACAAACTACACAGAGGAAACTTTACCTAAACCTCTTTGAATTTTGAACATGACTTTTCAATTTCTCTTTAACTTCCATTGTTGTAAGGAGAGCCAGCCCAGGTTCTGCCGTCTCTATTCAAAACTGAAGTTTTCATTGTTGCTGCAAATCTAACAAATCTATTCTCCACTCTCTCCAAAATCTTGATTGCCTTCATGATGTTTGATGTTAACTCTTCTTGAAATAAGACCATTGACAAAATAATCCAAAAGAGATAAGCAAAATGAGTCAGGATCAGGGGATCTGCAGTAGATTGAGGAGAAAGTGAGGACTGCAGATGCTGGAGAGCAGAGCCGAAAATGTGTTGCTGGAAAAGCGCAGCAGGTCAAGCAGCATCCAAGGAGCAGGAGATTCCTGAAGAAGGGCTCATGCCCGAAACGTCGATTCTCCTGCTCCTTGGATGCTGCTTGACCTGCTGCGCTTTTCCAGCAACACATTTTCAGATCTGCAGTAGATTGTCCCCTTCATTTTTTGGGCAACAACTTTGAATATGTTCCATGCTATGCCATGAATGCACTTACCAAAAATACTATATCCACAATTAAACAAACACGTCTTTAACTGTAAGAGTGTGACATAGCATCTACAGGTATCCAAACTACTTGCCACTATCACTAATCTTGTAATCCATGTTTTCACAGCAAGACATGAAGGTTGTTAGAAAGACCTACAAATTAATTTTCTTTCCTAATTTAGCAGGTTCAGAACCTGGGATTAGATTGATTTTCCATGCGTGATCAGTCACTGGCAGCTCATAATCTGAGATTGAGCTGAACACATTAGGATTGTCAGACATTGGCACCTCATGGTACATTCAGGACAAGGAGAAATCCAAATAGATTTCAATCTTTGGTGCGATGATTTGCTGAATAGATCTACTTCACTGGATGTAAATGTATGACTGCTGCAGATTTGATTTTATGTTTTCATTATAAGATAAAATCCAATGTAACCAAATCAAACACATCAGATAATGCTGAATTTAAAGTATTTAAATGAATTAATTATTGCTGCAGTTGTTGCATGGTGCATTCTCCACAGAAATACTTCAACCAGAATTGATTTGCCAACCAGAGAGATACAACAGCAGGCACTCTATGCAGTAGCATCAAACAACATCTTGCAAACATCTGAACTATTTACGGGTCAAAATGATCATCAGCCCAAACCCTCATGGGATCGAGGTGCACTGGAAGTTGTGTGGTGGGCTCTGGTGGCAGGACTCCCCTGCTCTTTGGATGCTGCCTGACCTGCTGTGCTTTTCCAGCATCACACTCTCTACTCTGGCGGCAGGAGCTTACTCATAGAATCCCTATAGTGCAGGTAGAGGCCATTCAGTCCATTGATTATGCACACGCCCTCCAAAGAACATCCCACCCAGACCTCCATTCTATTCCCATAATCGCACATGAACCATGGCCAATTCACCTAACCTATACATCTTTAGACACGGGAGGAAACCTATGCAGGCATGAGCAGAATGTACAAACTCCACTCAGACAGTGACCCAAGGCTGGAATCGAACCCCGATCTCTGGTGCTGTGAAGTAGCAGTGCTAACCACTGTGCTATTCATTGGGAGTTCAGCGGGTCCCAATGTGAGACCATTGGGAGTGTTACATGGGCCAGGCAGACGAACTAGCTAGAAAGCACTGCACCAATTATGAACCATGGAACAAAGAATTTAAAAGTTCACTGTGTATTGCCATCAGAAACATTACTCTCCATTATTTTAATATCTAATGGTAACTCGGCTGCTTTAATGGTGCACGGCGCTGGCCTCATGTGCAACTTACAGTGTCTAAATTCCTCCGATTCCCCAACCAACCCCACTACCTCAAGAGGCCAGGAGAATTCCTTCCATTTTCCCACTGTGTAAAAGTAAATCATCTTCCAAAACACTTCACAACCAGTTATGATAGATTGATAGATACATGACAGCCAAGCACAGACTCTAAATATCATGAAGCAAGCGTGTTGACCAACTAAACCAGAGAGAAGCAAAATACTCAACTTTCAGGAGATGTGCAATGGATTGCTCAATTTGTATGCTTTGTACGAAGAAATGCACGGGTTCTATGCAAGGCAGCTTACTGACTATTGAAGACACATTACACACAAGTAAACTGAACACATTTAACATGGCAGCCACAGCTTGTTCCTAATATTCTGTCATATCATGCAGACAAGAGTTCATTCTACTTCTGAGCCCATACTCAAGGCACAAATATTGCCAGCAGTACCTGTAACTTCTTTTTTTCCTATCTTAGCACGTTCAGAATCTGGGATTGAACTGAACACGTTACGCGTGTTTGAGGTTGGCACTTCATGATCTGCAGGAATAAGAAGGAAGCCAGATACAAAAATCTTAAATTGCTCATGGAAATAACACCCAAGTTGTAATGACGAATACATTCATGTTATCAATGGTCATTACAATATAGCAACATGGCACACTCATTTATTATTCTTGTGTGATTAAACCATTTTGTTGTCTGTAATTTGTACTATAGAGGAACGTCGATTATCCGGCATTCGATTGTCTGAATTTCGGAATATCCAAACAAGATCTCAAGGTCCCATGTTAGCCGGTATTCAATTATCCGAACAAAATACTCCCCACTCATGTCGTTTCGATAATCAAGGTTCCCCTGTATAGAAGTCAGCACTCTATGAACTGGTAACATTTAGGAAACAGACAGTATAACAGACACACGACACACCACCTTGTTCCCTGGCCAACGTTTCTGTCTCAGACTTGCTGAGATCCTCCAGCGCAAAGCTCAGCTCAAGGTGAAAGAACAGCAACTCATTTTCTGTTTGGGAACTCTACAGTCTGCTGGACTTAATATAGAGTTCTACAATCTTAGGATTTGAGGCATCCCATGTCTTTACTCCAACCCCCACACTCCAGACCTTGATATCACATGATAAAAAACTGAAAGAACGGTGCCAAGAGCTAGGGAGGGTAGGAATAGGAGAATCAAGCAGATGAATGTGTGGCTGAGGAACTGGCACAAGAGAGAAGTGTTAACATTTTTGGATCATTGCAATCTCTTCTGGGGTAGAAGTGACCTGTAATAAAGGATGCATTATACCTGAATTGCAAGGGAACTAATACACTGGCAGGGAGCTTTGCTCAAGCTGCTTGAGAGGATTTAAACTGGTAAGGTGGGGGGTGGGACCCAGTGAGATAGTGAGGAAAGAGATCAATCTGAGACTGGTAGAACTGGGAAAAGGAGCAAGTCAAACAGTCAGGGCAGGCAGGAACAAAGCAGAGAACAAGGTAAATTAAACTGCATTTATTTCAATGCAAGCGGACTAACAGGAAAGACAGGTGAAGTCAGGATATGGTTAGGAACATGCAACTGGGATATCATAGCAATTATAGAGATGTGGCTCAGGGATGGGCAGGACTGTTATGTTAATATTCCAGGATACAAATGCTACAAGAAGGATAGAAAGGGGGGGGGAGCAGGAGAGGAAGGGAAGTGGCATTTTGGATAAGGGATAGCATTACAGCTTTTTTTTTAGATTAGATTACTTAGTGTAGAAACAGGCCCTTCGGCCCAACAAGTCCACACCGACCCTCTGAAGAGCAACCCACCTAGACCCATTCCTCCATGTTTACCCCTTCAGCTAACACTATGGGTAATTTAGCATGGCCAATTCACCTAACCTGCACATTTTTGGACTGTAGGAGGAAACCGGAGCACCCGGAGGAAACCCACGCAGACACGGGGAGAATGTGCAAACTCCACACAGACAGTTGCCTGAGGCGGGAATTGAACCCGGGTCTCTGGCGCTGTGAGGCAGTGGTGCTAATCACTGTGCCACCGTGTCGCCCATAGCTGTACTTGGGGAGGATATTCCTGGTAATATGTCCAGGGAAATTATTTGGGTGGAACTGAGAAATAAGAAAAGGATAATTATGTTATTGGGATTGGACTATAAATCCCCCAATAGTCAGTGGGAAATTGAGAAATAAATTTGGAAGAAGATCTCAGTTCTCTGTAAGAATAATAGGGTGTTATGGTAGGGGATTTAACTTTCCAAACATAGACTGGGACTGCCATAGGGCTAAGAGTTTAGACGGAGAGGAATTTGTTAAGCGTGTACAAGAAAGTTTTCTAAGTCAGTATGTGGATGTATCTACTTGAGAAGGTGCAAAGCTTGACCTACTCTTGGGAAATAAGGTGTCAGTGGGGGAGCACATTGAGGCCAGTGACCATAATTCTATTAGCTTTAAAATAGTGATGGGAAAGGATAGACAGGATCTAAAAGCTAAAATTCTAAATTGGAGGAAGGCCAATTTTGATGGTATTAGGCAAGAACTTGTTGATTGGGGGCAGATGTTCACAGGTAAATGGATGGTTGGAAAATGGGCAACCTTCAAAAATGAGATATGAAAGTCCAGAGACAGTATGTTCCTATTAGGGTGAAAGGAAAGGCTGGTAGGTATAGGGAATGCTGGATAACTAGAGAAATTGAGGTTTTGGTCAAGAGGAAGAAGGAAGCATATGTCAGGTATAGACAGCCTAGACCAAGTGAATGCTTAGAAGAGTACAAAAGCAGTAGGAGTATATTTAACAGGGAAATCAGGAGGGCAAAAAAGGGACATGAGATACCTTTGGCAAATAGGGATAAGGAGAATCCAAAGGGAGTTTACAAATACATTAAGGACAAAAGGGTACCTAGGGAGAGAATAGGGCCCCTCAAAGATCAGCAAGGCAACCTATGTGTGGAGCGACAGGAAATGGGGGACATACTAAACAAGTATTTTGCATCAGTATTTACTGTGGAAAAGGATATGGATGATATAGAATGTAGGGAAATAGATGGTGACACCTTGAAAAATGTCCATATTACACAGGAGGAAGTGCTGGATGTCTCAAAACACATAAAAGTGGATAAATCCCCAGGACCTGATCAGGTGTACCCTAGAACTCTGTGGGAAGTTAGGGAAGTGATTGTGGGGCCCTTTGCTGAGATATTTGTATCATGAATAGTCACAGGTGAGGTACCGGAAGACTGGAGGTTGGTTAAGGTGATGCCACTCTTCCAGAAAGGTAGTAAGGAAAAGCCAAGGAACTATAGACCTGTGATCCTGACATTGGTGGTGAGCAAGGTGTTGGAGGGAATCCTGAGGGACAGGATGTACATGTAGTTGGAAAGGCAAGGACTGATTAGGGATAATCAGCATGGCTTTGTGCATGGGAAATCATATCTCAAGAATATGATTGAGTGGTAGACGCGTTCTTTATGGACTTCTGCAAGGCATTCGATAAGGTTCCTCATGATAGTCAGGTTAGCAAGGTTAGATCACATGGGATACAGGGAGAACTAGCCACTTGGATACATAACTGGCTCGAAGACAGAAGGTGGTGGTGGAGGGCTGCTTTTCAGACTGAAGGTCTGTGACCAGTGGAGTGCCACAAGGATCGGTGCTGGATCCATTGCTTTTCGTCATTTATATAAATGATTTGTATGTGCGCATAGGAGGTATAGTTAGTAAGTTTGCAGATGACACCAAAATTAGAGGTGAAGAAGGTTATCTCAGACTACAATGGGATCTTGATCAGATGGGCCAATGGGCTGAGGAGTGGCAGATAGATCAGAGTGGTGGTGAAAAAGCACAGCAGCTCAGGCAGCATCCGATGAGCAGGAAAATCGACGTTTCGGGCAAAAGCCCTTCATCAGGAGCCTGACCTGCTGTGCTTTTCCAGCACCACTCTAATTTAGACTCTGATCGCCAGCATCTGCAGTCCTCACTTTTCCCGAGTGGCAGATAGAGTTTAGTTTACATAAATGTAAGGTGCTGCATTTTGGAAAGGCAAATCAGGGCAGGACTTAGTGGGCAGGTCCTGGGGAGTGTTGCTGAACAAAGAGACCTTGGAGTGCATGTTTATAGTTCCTTGAAAGTGGAGTCATAGGTAGGTAGGATAGTTTTCCTTTATTGGACAGAGCATTAAATATAGGAGTTGGAAGGTCATGTTGGGGCAGCACATTGGTTAGGACAGTTTTGGAATATGATGTGCAGTTCTATTCTCCCTCCTATAGGAAGGATATTGTGAAACTTGAAAACGTATGAGAAAATATTTACAAAGATGTTGCCAGGGTTGGTGGGTTTGAGATAGAGGGCGAGACTGAATACACTGGGGCTATTTTCCCTGCAGCATCGGAGGCTGAGAGATGATCTTATAGAGGTTTATAAAATCATGAGGGGCATGGATAGGGTAAATGGACAAGGTCTTTTTTCTGGGGTGGGGGAGTCCAGATCTAGAGGACAGGTTTAGGGTGAGAGCGGAAAGACTTAAAAAGTTCATAAGGGGCAAATTTTTCATGCAAAGGGTGCTGTCTATATGTAATGAGCTGCCAGAGGAAGTGGTGGAAGCTGGTTCAATTACAACATTTAAAATGTTCTTAGATAGGTACATGAATAGAAGGGTTTAGAGGAATATGGGCCAAGTCCAGGCAAATGGGACTAAATTAATTTAGGATATCTGATCAGCTGGACGAGTTGGGCCAAAGTGTCTGTTTCCGTTCTATAGATCTCTATGACTCTATAACTACAGTCCTGAGGAAGGGTTACTAGACCTGAAACATTAACAGTGGTTTCTCTCCACACATGCTGCTGGATCTGCTGAGGTTTTTCAGCAATTTCTGTTTTTGTTTCTTGTTATCACATGCTCTACTATTACACACAACCCATTGTTAATCATTAATAGTCCCCATTAGAAGATATTCATTCTCATAGGCTGACCATTATCCACTCCTTTGTCTGTCCAACTGCTCTTCTCTCTCTGTGGACTCTATCTCCACCTTTTGTTTACTCCTCAACTCCTCCCCCCTCCCCACTCTGTCTTCTGCATAAAAATCAACATTTTCCTAGCTACCATCAATTCTAAGGAAAGGTCACCAGACCAGAAATGTTAACTCTGATCTGTCTCCACAGATTCTTCCCTTTCAGGGACATACCTCTAGCTTCTAGAAACTGCCTTCCTGCACCTACTCATCAGTAACATCCAGGTTTTCAACAAGCTTCACCAAGCCAGTGGTAGACTTTGGTTGTTCCCTGAATTGTACTCTTGCTCAGTTGTATCAAGTAAATTCCAATGGGAGGCAATGGCCTAGTAGTATTATCCATTGCTCGGTAATTCTAGAACTAGGGGACAGAGTCTAAAAATTAGGGCTCAACCATTCAGGAGCAATGATGGAAAACACTTCTACAGACAAAGGATGGCAGAGGCTCGGAATTCTCTTCCACAAACAACAGTTGATGGTAGATCTGTTGGGAATTTTAAATCTGAGATTGTTAATGTTTTGTTAAGTGAAGGCAAATGGGCCAGAGGCAGATGTATCAGGGTTAAACCACAGATAACCATGATGGCATTGAATGGCAGACCAGGCTCAAAAGGCTGAATGGCCCACTCCTGTTCCCATATACCTAAGTAACAAAAGTCTCTCTGAAGTATCATGAAAATTACCTTGAACAGCCAGAATTGCTGCTGGATCAGTTGGTTGAATGCAGAATTACAAATCTAGACTGACAAACTATTGGAAGCTATCATCTTAAATGAGTAATGGAAATTTTGAACTTCAGATGCAATATGGAGGACACAAAAGATCAGATTTGTGGTATAGAAGATCCAGACTGAGTGGTGGTATTTTCCCTAGAGCAGAAAAGGCTGGATCCCACTGAGGTGCACTGACTGGCATTGAAACGGTAATAGAGAGGTCAATAACTATGGGTCTAGTTTGAAGGTAAGGAGCAGGCAGTTTAGAGGATGTTGAAGGAATTTGTTTTTCACGCAAATGGTTATGGGTGTCTGGAAATTGCTGCCTGAAATAACGGTAGAAGCAGGAATCCTCAACACATTCAATAGCAATTTGGAAGACCACTTGAAACACCATAGTACAAGCTACGGGCCAAGTGCTGGAAAATGTAAGTAGACAGATTTATGTTTGAAAACCAGCCCAGACACGATGGGCTAAGGGTTTCTTTCCATGCTGTAAAAATTGTATGATTGCATTATTTTAAAAACAGTTTGCAAAATTTTAAGGAACAGAATAAAGAGTTAAGAATAAATTGAAAGAGTGTAAGGAGGAGTCAGTGACCATGGAGGAAAAGTTTCAAAGTTTTCAAAACCAGATTGCTCAAGTGAAATTGTTCGACTTGTGTAAGATTCTATACAGAACTGTGAAAGCCAGGCAATGGAACCAACTGGAGGGGTTACAATGCTGAATGAAAAGATGAACAAGATTGAAAATCAATTGCGAACATAAAAGACTAAACAAATATCTAGGGGGAATTATAACAAGGTGAAAATAAAGTCTCAGCTTTTGAAGAATCAATGGAAAGAAAATGTGTGCATGCAGAAGGTTGTGGCAGATTGCTTGGGTAGACAATGGCCTGGATATAGAGTGCAAGTGTAGGTTTATTCATCCGAAATTACAAAATCTATCGTTGAGGTGGTGATTCAGGAAGGTCATTTTGAAGCTGGCTGTCCATAGGAAACTTCAAAGAGCTTCACTGAAAGCACGTTTATATCAACACAAATCTTTGAGAAAGTAATTTTGTATTCTGTTACATGATCAAAATGCATCCTGAAAACAAGGTGTTGAGGCTGCCAGAGTATTGGTTTGCAAGTATACCATTTAGGTTGAAACTCAGTACAAAATAGAATTAGAAGCTGGTCAAGATACTTTTAAAGAAAACTTTGATGGATCTTCACAACATTTAGTTAACCATGAAAAGTTAATGAGAAAAAATCTATTATCATTACTGTTTATTGACAGCTTTGAGAGTACAATAAAATTGCACATATTTAGTTATGATATGATGTTTAAGCATTGCTAATCTTATTTGCTAAATGTACTAGTTTTCTGTTTGAGTTAAAAGTTTATAATTTGTTAACAATCTACGCAAGTATGTAAATTAAAGCTATTTTGTAAAATGTGTAACAAGATATTTATATTTTCCAATACTCTGGGACTCTCCCTGACTCTCGGGATTCCTGAAAGGTCACCAATGCTGAAACAATCTCTTCAGCTATCTCCTTCAGAACACTGAGGTGGAGCCCATTTGGTTCAGGTGACGTATCCACTTTGAGACCTTTCAGCTTCCCCAGTACCTTCTTTTTAGTGATGGCCACTATACTCACCTTTGCCCCTGACTCTCTTGAGGTTCTGCTGGTGTCTTCCAATGAGAAAACTATACAAAGTATCTATTTCAGTATCAAAGTGTCTATCTCCACCGTTTCTTTGTTCCCCACTATTACTTCTCCAGCCTCCTTTTCTAGTGATACAATGTCCACTCTTGCAATCTCATTTTATATTACTAACTAGCTTAACGTTCACAAAGGCCAACCTCCCATCTATAGAATCCATCTATCAGGCCCGCTGTCAAGGAAAGGCCGCCAGCATTCTCAAAGATCCATCCCACCCTGGCAATGTTTTTCTACAACTTCTACCATCAGGGAGAAGGTACAGAAGCCTGAACACACGCGCTATCTGGTTTTGAAACAGTTTCTGCCCTACTGTTGTTAGAATACTGAATAGACTCACAAACTCTTAACATTCGCCTGTACCTGTGTTTTTGTTTTTGCTCCAGTTTACCTATTATTTACTTATCTATGCTACTTAACTCTGTGATCTGCCTGTATTGCTCGCAAGACAAAGCTTTTCTCCAGCAGATTTCTCCAGCTTCCTCATTCCCCCTCCCCACACCTTATCTCAGTCCCAACCCTCAGACTCAGCGCCACCTTCTTGACCTGCAATCTTCTTCCCGACCTCTCCGCCCCCATTCCCTCTCCAGCCTGTCACCCTCACCTTAACCTCCTTCCACCTATCGCATTCCCAACGCCCTTCCCCCAAGTCCCTCCTCCCTACCTTTTATCTTAGCCTGCTTGGCACACCCTCCTCATTCCTGAAGAAGGGCTTATGCCCGAAACGTCGATTCTCCTGCTCCTTGGATGCTGCCTGACCTGCTGCGCTTTTCCAGCAACACATTTTTCAGCTCTGATTCACCATCTTCCCTGCTCAGCTCCACTTTCATTGAGTTCTGGTCAGCAATCCCTTCATGTCTCTTTAGTTACCTTTACTCAATTGTAATAATGTTTGTTCTGATTGCAACTTCTCCCTCTCAAATTGCAGGGTGAATTCTGTCATATTATGGTCACTGACACAGAGGGGTTCCTTCATCTTAAGCTCCCTAATCAAATCTGCCTCATTACACATCACCAAATCCAGAAATGACTGTTCTCTAGCTGGCTCTCTCACAAGCACTCAGACATTCCGTGAGTTCCTTTTCTTGGGATCTGCTTCCCAGTTCACCTGTATATTTAAGTCCTCCATGATTATTGTAATAATGCCTTTCTTATATATGCCTTTTCTATCTTCTGATATCTATCTTCTTCCCCACATCCTGAATACTATTAGGAGGGCTGTACATTATTCCCATCAGTGTTTCTTTTTCCACAACTCTACCCACACAGATGCTACGCCACCCAATTCTATATCATTCCTTGCTATTTACTTAATTTCATCTCTTACTAACAAAGCAATTCTGTTCCCATGCCATCCTTTTGATAGTACATGTATCCTTAGATAGTTAGTTCCCAGCCCTGAGTCATGTCTCGATGATACCCACCACATTGAACATGCCAAAGTTTCAATCTGCACTACAAGCTCATTTGCCTCATTATGTATACTCCCCTACAAATGTTCACAGAGAAAATATTTATCCGGATTCATTCTGAATCTCACTATCAAAAAATGCACCCTCTCCCCTTTCATTCAATGCATTCAGAATCGTAACATTTCTTCTCAAGTCACCTCTGCTCTCTTGTCACTGACTCTCATGCAAGAGGAAAACAAGCTCTCCCGACTTAACTCATTTGAACTGTTATGAAGTTTGAGCAAAAATTTTAAAATTTCCCCCCCATACCCTTTTTTTGCCCCATGGAAGATAGTCCCAACTTCTCTTGAGTCTCCACAACACTGAAGTTTCATTCCTACAGCCACTCTAACAATCTATTCTCTACTCCGTCTATGGCCTTGATAACATTATTGAAGTCTGTTGGCCAAGCTTCATGAAATAAGCACTCTGAATAAATAATAATAATACAGAGATATGCAAAATGCTTCAACTCCAGGAGACATACAATGATTTGTTGATTTCATCCGCATTGTGCAGCAACGATGCAAAGTTTCCTACTAAATAGTAAATTCCAAACTGAAACAAACTTTGTCTAATTGTTGTACGTAGCATCGATAGCAAGTCCTAAATATCTGTCACTATGCAGAAATTCAACATGGAATTATTAATTACTTCATCCATGACTTCACACCAAATGCACAAATAGTGTCAGAATTACCTGTAATTTTATCCTTTCCTATCTTAGTAGTTTCAGGTTCTGGGATTGGTTTCAACATGGACGGAGAGTCGGTGATTGATAGCTCATAATCTGTGACTGAATTGAACATACTTGGAGTGTCAGAGGTCAGCACCTCATGACCTGTTGGGGTTAAGAATGAATCCAGACACAAACTTCTTAGTGTATGAAAACAACCCCTATGTTGTTTTGATGAAAGCATTTACATTACTGGATTTAATGGAGCACTATATCAGAACTGATAATTTTCTTCAGTTAAAGTAAAAATAGCTTCATTCAAAAAAAACAAGATCGTATAGATATCATAAAATACTACAATATGCTTAGTTTGTAAATTAACTAATACACCACTCAAAATGATTCATAAAAAGTGATATGACATCAGGCATTCCATGCAGTAACATTACTTCCACCAATAATCTTCACGATAATATAGCCAACATACATTGACAGACACTTGCAGCCACGTACAAATCTCTAAAGTAACAAGCTGACCAAACAAACCAACAGTGTGGAACAAAAATGCTTAAATTCCATGAAATTTGCAGTGGATTGCTCAATTCATAATCTTTGTGCAACAACCATGAATGGGTTCCATGCAAGACAGAGTAATGACCATCAAATGCATTTCACACACAAGAAAATCGAACACTTATTTAAATTATAAAGGCGTGGCATAGCATTTACAGCGTGTCCTAACATTGTCAATTTAGCACAAACTTTATCATGCATATGAATATTTAATCCATTCCTAAGTTCACACACAAGGCATAAATATTTTCACAAGTACCTGTAACTTCTTTCTTTCTTATGTTAGCAGATTTAGATTCTGGGTCTGCACTGACAATATTAGGGGCATCAGTGACTGGCATCATATAGTCTGACGGGAATAAGAAGGAGGCCAAATACAAATTCTTAATTGCTCATGAAAATTATCCCTTTGTTGTACAGATGAATAATTTGTTTTACAGAATCTCATTACATTGTAGCACCACAGCACAATTTATTTTACTCCTTGACAATAACTTAGATTCAAGTCTCATCACAAATTGTTTATTTACCTTTTATACAAAAGTGAACTCTACAGATGATGTACTGTTTAATTACTTCAATAATGTGTTATATACAGATCTAATATGACACTCAATATGGCCATACAGTTCCCTCTACATAAAATACATTTGTTATCCAATAAACATCACCACAGTGTAGTGCAGTGATGATAGGTTAATAGACACTTTGCAGCAAAGTTTAGTGCCAAAATCATGGAATCATACTGTACAAATACAGACCAGTCATGCTTATATTTTAAAGTGTTGGCACAGATACATGTTCTATTAGTCTCATTCCCTGGTCTTTCAATATTGTACTGTATTGTTTGCCCTATTTGTTTAGATCCCTTGTATAAAGAAGCTGCTCCCACCATCCTGTGTATTCCAGAGAACAACTTGCTGCTAAAAAAGATTCATCACTCATTTTTTTCTGCATATTGTATCACTTATGTCCATTGATCACAACCCGAAAACCACCAAAATCAGTTTCTACTGTTCACCCCTTCAAACCAATCAGAATTTTAAAATGCCTGTCAAATCTCTTCTCGTTCATTCTGGGACAAACCATTCCAATTACTCTACTCTCTAAACAAGTGCTAAATCCTCATCTTTAATTTCAATCTAACAAAGCAATTTCCACTGCCTCAGCTACTTTCTTAAATTGTGGTTCCCAAACTTCTAATCCAACAAAAATATTAAAAATTGCAGAGAAATTGCATTTTTCATGTATGTTGTGCAACAGGTATTTAGATTAGATTCCCTGCAGTGTGGAAACAGGCCCTTTGGCCCAACAAGTCCATACCGCCCCTCCAACGAGTAACCCATCCAGACCCATTTCCCCCTGACTAATGCACCTAACACTATGGGCAATTTAGCATGGCCAAATCACCTGACCTGCACATCTTTGGACTATGGGAGGAAACCGGAGCACCTGGAGGAAACCCACGCAGACACGGGGAGAATGTGCAAACTCCCAACAGACAGTCACCCGAGGCTGGAATCAAACCTGGGATGCTGGTGCTGTGAGGCAGCAGTGCTAACCACTGAGCCACCGTGCCATGCTTAATTACAATGCAGTCATGCATTTAGTATCAAATACTCTATTCACACAACTAAAACAAACAGTTAAGTGTAAAAGCATGGAAGATCGAAAGACTGTGACCTAACCATCTGTCATGTTAACACAAACATAAACATGTATTTATTATGTAGTCAAAAATACCTGTAACTTCATTCTTTACTATTTTGGAAGGTTCAAATTCTGGGATTGAACTGAACAGATATGGAGGGTCACTGACCGGCAGCTCATAGTCTTGGAGTAAATTTAACACATTACGAGTGTCAGGTGTTTGCACCTCACTGTCTGCTGGGGATAAAAATGAAGCCAAACACAACTTTTTTTAATCTCAAGTGAAAGTAATCTTAATGTTATATATTACTGGACATCAATACAGTACTATTGCAGAATTTATCATCTTTCATTATAATTACTTTAAAGTGACTCCAATGTAACTAAATATAGTGCATTATTAAACATATTTCCTAAAATACTAACTTAGACTTATTGTGTGAAGTAATTAATTCAATATTATTTTAAATGACTTATACAAGAGTGATATGACAACAAATATATTATATAACAACACATTCAAAATAAGTAAACCTAATTATTATCCAACACTAATATAGCCAGAAGAGGTTGACAGAGACCTTACAGGCTGCAAACTTCAAGAAACAAGCAAGAAGGTCTAACCAAGTAATGTAACTGACATAAGCAAAATGCACTACAGAATATGTGCAATAAATTACCAATTTCACATACTTTGTGCAACAGTAATGAATAGATTCAATGCAATGTAGTGAACTATCAAATATATTTCAGCCAAACTGAATATTTATTTAACTGTAAAACTGTGACAAGCAGCTGCAGCACATCCAATATCCTGTCACTTTAACATTACTCGTAATATGGATGTAAGAATGCATTCTACTCCTGAGTTCATATTTGAAGCAAAGACAACATCGGAAACACCAAATGAACATGTTCTACGCAAGATGAATTAAAGATGACCAAATCTGATTTTCATGCTGGTAAATCTGAAGACTCGTAAGATTGCAAAGCTCTAGCATAGCATCGACAGCTTGTGTCCCAACCAGCTGTCATGATAGCACAAACCTCAGTAATTATTTAATTTATTCCTAAATTCAGACCAAAGGCATCAATATTATCAGAAATACCTGAAACTAAAATATTTTCTCTTTTATGTTAACAGATTAAGATTCTGGGATTGAATTTAACAAATTAGGTATGTCAGCGACCAACAGCGCAGAATGTGAGATTAAATTTAACACATTTGAAGTGTCACAGCCTGTCATCTCATGGATTGAAGGAATTAGAAGGAAGTCAGATACAAAATTGTTAATTGCTCATGAATAAAATATTAGAATTGCATTAATGAATACATTAGCATTATAATGTAGCATCATTTGCCAAGCATAAGCTTCAATATTCACAATAAGGTGTTACTATCCTTATCATTAGCAACAAGTGAAAAGCTTAATTTGAAGACTGTAAATTTCTCTTGCAGATTTCTCATTTAATTCACATGGCACTGAATGCACCCATGCAAGAGAGTGTACTGATATTGAATATGGCTGAAAATGTGTTGCTGGAAAAGCGCAGCAGGTCAGGCAGCATCCAAGGAACAGGAGAATCGACGTTTTGGGCATAAGCCCTTCTCTTCAGGAATATCGACATTTCGGGCATAAGCCCTTCTCTTCAGGAATATCGACGTTTCGGGCATAAGCCCTTCTTCAGGAATCTATCGACGTTTCGGGCATAAGCCCTTCTTCAGGAATTGAATATGGAATATTGAATATACCTTACACACAAGTAAATGAACAGTTATAGAACTGGCAAGTGTGGCACAGAATCAAAAGACCTTGTCTTGCTTCAGTACAAACCTCAACTTGCACTTATAATTATTCACCATATTATTGAGATCACATCAAAAAATACTGTCAGAAGTACCTGTACCTTCTTTGTCTGCTATCTCTGCAGGTTCAGGTTCTAACATTGGTTTGAATACATTAGGGATGTCAGTGACTGGAAGTTCAGATTGTGAGATTAAACTGAACACATTAGGAGCGTAGGGAGTTGGCACTTCATGGTCTGCTGGGGATAAGAATGAATCCAAAATTTATAATCTCCCATGAAAATAACACCCAAAATATCTTAAGTAATACATTTGATATTAATCATTATTGTTTAACAATGTAGTACAATTGGTCTTATTAATTCATTATCACTTTAAATGGATTTCAGTTTAAGTACACATTATATATCTAACAAAGCATTTCATAGAATTCTAAACTCTAAATAATGCATCCAATGTCACTAAAAGAAGCAGAGGAAAATATAGCAGAGATATTGGTTACAACTTTTCAATTTTCACTGGGTACAAAAGTAGAACCAGAGACTGGATGATGTTAAACCACTATTCAAGAAAGTTAAGAGGGGTACATTTGGAAACCACAGGACGCTCTAATAATATTTGTACAATCTAAGTCTTGGTGGGACAACTTTCAAGTTTGATGACAAAACTCAGAAGAACCAAAAACTGTAAGGAGAACAGTGTAGAATTTCAAAAAACCATTAAGTTGATGCAATGGTTGGGGGGGGTGTTGTAAACAAAATTCAATACAGAGAAGTATGATGCTCTTTGGTAGAAAGAATATAGAAAGGCAATATAAAATAAAGGACATTATTCTAAACAGTGTGCAAGAGCTGTTTTAGTGCGTAACTCATTAAAGTTGCAGGATAAGTAGTGAGAGCTGCTAAAATAACATACAGTATTCTCAGCTTCATTAATAGGGGCACATAGTACAAGAGCAGAGAAGTTATGTTGAAGTTGCATAAAGACACAGTTTAGACCTCAACTTTCAGTTCTGGGTAACACACTTTAGGAAAAATATGAAAATGTTGAAAGGAGTGAAGAAAAGGTTCCAGAGATGAGAAACTTCAGTTATAAGGACAGATCGGAGAAGTTAAAATTGGTTTCCTTGAAGAGGAGAAGACTGAAGGGACACTTGATAAAAGTTTTCAAAATCGTGAAGGCTCTGGACAGAATATGATGGGGAGATCCTATGGTAATGGATCGATAACCAGATGGCATAGATTCCGAGTGTTTTGCAAAAGAAGCAAGTGCGAGGTGAGAGAAAAAACTTTATCAAACAGCAAGTGGTCCAAGTTCAGAATGCACTGCCTGGAAGTGTGGTAGAGGCAGGCATTCAAAAGTAAATTGGATGATTACTCAAAAATAGATAATGTTAATGGGAAAAGTCAGGAGTTTGGTACTAAGTCAAAATGCTCAAAGAAATGCTGCAGACATGATGGGCTGAATGGCCTCCTTCTGTATCATACTAAATCTGTGATTCTTTGAATCAGTGACTCGAAATTGCTGTTGGAAAAGTTACTGAAAGCCATTATTAAGTTAAAAAAATGCTTTCACATTAAAAGGTCAGAATGAATCAAGACGATCAGCATAACTTTGTCAAAGCCTTATTGTGTCTATAACTAATTTCTGGACAGGGTCCTGTTTTGAAGATAATTAGAGACCGATTGAGGTACTCAGCATTGAACATGGATATGGCCACCTCCCACACCTGACTCCAAACACCCTACCAACACCATCCCCATAACAGCACAGTGATCCCCAGTCTGCCCTCACTTACTTCTGTCCTGGGTCCCTCAGTGATCTTCGGTCTCACCATGGATGCAATACCAGCTGCATTGCCTGCACCGGAGAACTGCTGGCCTCTGATTGAACAGGAGCTCTCAACAGGCAGGATTTATAACCCTGGGACCCCGAATTCTATGAAAAATCTATCATTTGTCTCTTAAATATGGGACAGGAACTTAGCGCAGTTGGGACCCACCTCAGAAGTAACATGGGCTTTCTAATTGTTCTCCTACTAATAGGCTAAATCCACTTCAGTTCCATTAAATTTCACCCATAATGTCTGGAGCATGTGGCCCAAAAAATTTGCCACTGTAGCACAAGCATGAATGTGGAATTATTATGTATTCAATTCCTGAGTTCACACCAAAGATACAAATATTGTCAGAAATACCTGTAATTTCTTCCTCTTCAATGTTAGCAGATTCAGAATCTGGGATTAGACTCAAAACATTAGGAGAGTTAGTGATCAGCATCTCATTGTCTGAGATGAAATTGAATTGATTGTGGGTGTCAGAGGTTGTCACCTCATGATCTGCTGGTGATAAGAGGAAAACCATACAAATTTCTTAATCCCTGGATAAAAATGTTTCATGCTGTTTTGACGAATTACATCTGCATTCCTGGATATTAACATAGCAGTGTTGTAGTATTCTTTTTAATAATAATTAAATGCTACCTACAATTACACTATGTAATAATATATTGCTTATAATATTAAATTATACTCTGTTTAAATTAATTAATGCAATATTATTCAAAATGAGTTTTAGGTAAATGATTTGTTATTAAACATACTGTAGAGCAACACTCTTTCCACTATGGTAAAATATAATGTCGATAGGATGACTATGCACTGTATACTCAAGGACAAACTTCATCAAACAAGAAACCTGTACAAAAAAAATCAACAAAGATGAACAAAATGTAAAAATTCTAGGACAGTGCTGTGGACTATTAGTTTAATATCTTTGTGCAACAAAAGTAGATGGGCTCCATGCAAGACCATGCATTGACCGTCAGATAATTCCACACACACACACACACAGTTAAATCTCTTATTCATTTAACTAATAAAAATTGGGGGGCACAGCATCTACATGAATAAAGAAGGGAAGCCAGTTCATTTCTTCTCACTTTGGAACTTAACAATTTACGGTAGCCCATCTGAAACTAACAGTTTGGGGAACCTCACCCAGTTTTTGGTGCAACACTTCCATTGGATTTAAATGCAGCCATAGCCATGTAATAGACAATACTTTTGATATAATATTAAACTCCACAGAAGATAATATATTGATTAATAATTTAACAATATTCCAACATTTTAATATAAAACTGATGAAGCTGACTCTATGGCATTATTTTCAGGACATAAAATATACGTATCATCCAATAAACACCACAGCCGAATAACAATGAAGTCAAAAATCACACAACACCAGGTTATAGTCCAACAGGCTTAATTGGAAGCACACTAGCTTTTGGAGCAACGCTTCTTCATCAGGTGATTGTGGAGGGCTCGATCGTAACACAGAATTTATAGCAAAAATTTGCAGTGTGATGTAACTGAAATTATACATTGAAAAATTGATTGTCTGTTAAGCCTTTCATCTGTTAGAATACAGTGATAGTTTCATTTCTTTCATGTGTAAATCACAAAACCTTTTTTTTAAAGTTGCATTCTCGGGTTAGCTGTTAACAATGGTGATAGCTAGACAATATGTTGAAGGTGTTAGCCCCCTGTGTTCTCTGTCTATGACCTAATGTTTAGATTGATTCTAATCTAAAAAGTGAGATAACAGAGTTTTACATAAATTCACGCAGTTATTGAGCTCAGAGTTCTACATGAACATATGCAGTTTTTGAGCAAAGTACAATGTAACCCTGCAAGTACAAATTCACCCCACAAAATATATGTGTGCACGTGGGTCTTTGTCTGTCTGGGGTGGGGGTGAAAGGCTTAACAGACAATCAATTTTTCAATGTATAATTTCAGTTACATCACACTGCAAATTTTGCTATAAATTCTGTTACGATCGAGCCCTCCACAATCACCTGATGAAGGAGCATCGCTCCGAAAGCTTGTGTGTTTCCAATTAAACTTGTTGGACTATAACCTGGTGTTGTGTGATTTTTAACTTTGTACACCCCAGTCCAACACCGGCATCTCCAAATCAGAACAATGAAGTCAACCAAGTACGGTATCTGAACCAGACAGCATGGAAGGAAGCTAGAAGCCCATTATGTTTGCTGCAGTTCTTTGCAGAGTTATCAGATTAGTCTCAGCCCACTGTGTTTTGCTCCTTGTCCTGCATTTGCTTCTTCAAATATCTATCCAAGTCCTTTCTGCAAGATACTGTTGGAGCCACATGCGCTATCTATTCATGCAGTGCATTCCAGGTCACAATTGTGCAAGAATATTTCTCCTCATGACACCTTTGTTTCTTTTACAGATTCCCTCAAGAATGTCTTTTGCTTGCTGACCTTCATCTGATTCGCAACCATTTCCTTGTCTAAATCTCTCAGAATTTGAGCACAGTTAGTCAATGTCCCTTTAATCTTCTTTACTCTAAACAGAATCATCCAAGCTTCTCCAGTGTCTCAACAAAACAGAAGGCCTTCTCTTGACTTCCATGTTAGCAAGTCCTCACCCTTTGCAATGGCTTGATATCCTGTTTGATGCACTGTGCCCACACTTCATTAAAAAAAAGCACACAGCCAAAAGATCAAAAGATAAGTGAAACATATCAATTATATCAGATATAGAAGGGATTGCTCATTTCAGGTACATTATACAATAACTATGAATTGATGCCGTGCAAGGGTATGAATTGACATGAAACAAACAAATAAGCCAAATACAGAGTTAATGGTAAAGCTGTGATATTGCCTTTCCAGCATCTATCCAAAAATCACTTTACTCCATTCCTTAATTTACACAAAAGATACAACTATTGTTAGAAGTAGCTGAAAATTCAACTTTTCCTGCTTAAGCAGATTCATTCTCTGGGATTGGACTGATGATATATGGCGAATCAATGACTGGCAGCTCATTGTCTGGGATTGAATTGAATACTTTGCAAGTGTCAGAGGGTGGCACCTCCTGGTCTGCTGGGGATAAGAAGGAGCTCAAATACAAAATTCTTAATCTCTGGGTAGAAATACTGTGTTATTTTGGAGAGTATATTTATATTTCTGGATGGCAGTATAGCACTCTGTGCAATATTTTGTCTTTATAATTAAATGCATTCCAAAATAATTAATTACAACACATTCCCTTCGAAACTAAATTATATTGTGTAGATTAATTAAGTCAATGTTATGCTAAAGATCCCTTTAACAATGATGAGACTACAGGCACTCAATATAATAATATTGAAGTCACCATATAGAAGTTCATTTTTGTCCAATATATTTCACAATATAGTGATGGTTGGTGGCCAGACACTTTAGAACAAAACAAGGTCTCTAAACTTTATTAAATAAGCATACTGAGGAAATAATCTAAAGGGATAACAAAAATGCTTAAATTCCATAAAATGTGCTGTGATTATTTTACATTTTGTATGCTTTGTGCAACTTAATGCTTTCCAGAAGGTTCAAAGGCAAATGATGCAGTAACTGATACCTCATGCACTAACATTGCTTCCAAAACACAGCCAATTATCATCCAATAAAAAACACAAAGTACAGCCTTGAAAGTCTATTACTGGTCAAGCACAGCCTCAAAACTTCATGAAACAAGGACCTTGTTCAAACAATCCAGTAAACAGAAGCAAAATGCAGAAATACCAATGAATAAGCAGTGTATTGCTGACTTCATACACTTTGTGCAAATCGCTGAATCAGCTACATGCAAGATAGCCCCTCTCAAACATCTTTCAATTTTAAAACTGTGGCATAGCAGCCACAGCATGTCAAAATCTCCTTGTACTAACACACACCTCAACATGCACCTCTTACTATTTACTCCATTTAGGAGTTCATGTCCCAGGCAGAAATAGTCTCAGAAATACATATCATTTCTTTCTCTACTGTTGCTGCAGGTTCAGATTTTATGACTGGTTTGAATAATTAGGGGCATCAGTGACCGGCAGTTTATATTTGGAGATTAAACTGAAGACACTAGGAGTGTCAGGAGTTGGGATATGACGGTCTGAGGGGATAGGAAGGAAGGTGGATACAATAGTCATAACCTCTCAAAAATAATGCAAGATTTATTAATGTTGAATTTACTGGGCATTACATTGAAACACAATTGGTCATATTCCTTCATTATCACTTTAAATTAATTGGACTTGTACATTATTCATCTATTAATACATTTCATACATCACCATGCTCTGTGTAATGCATCCAAAGTCCTTGGAAGAAGCAAAGAAAGTAATGGCAGACATTGGGCACAATCTTTCAACCTTCATTGGCCAGAGCAGTAATATCTGAAGAGTGGAAGCTTTCTAAAAACATTAGGGTGAAACTTGGAAATTAGAGAGCACGCATGGACGGGTTGGATGGAAGGGTCTGATTCCATGCTGTACATTTCTATGACTCTATGACTCTAAGTTGGGGAAGTTCCTCAAGATTATTATTAAATATAAATTAAACTTTCATGTTAACAGGACAAGGTAAATCAATAAAATCTAGCATTATTGTATCAGAGTTATTGTGACTGAATAACTTACTTTGATTACTTGATGTGATGACAGAGATGATTGGTTAAGATAATATGGTAGATATATTCTAAACTGTATCAAGGCATACAAAAAATTGCTACTGAAGAGCCCTGTTGACTTTATTTTCCCTTTATTCCTTAATGGGATGTGGGTATCATTGACAGGAGAAAACATGTTGGCCTTCCCTAATTGCACCTGTTTATGATGGAGCAAGCCATGGACAGTTAAGAGACAATCACATTGTTGTGGGTTTAGAGTCACATGTAGGACAGACCAGGCAAGGCTGGCAGATCTTGCCTAAAGAACATTACTGAATCATATGGTTTTACAAAAAAT
Organism: Chiloscyllium plagiosum; assembly: GCF_037043375.1. NCBI lineage: Eukaryota > Metazoa > Chordata > Chondrichthyes > Orectolobiformes > Hemiscylliidae > Chiloscyllium > Chiloscyllium plagiosum. Next base: position 36,842,731 of record NW_028270150.1, read on the forward strand.
GATGATAGCCAACATGATCACTACTACTGAGATTAGTTTTATGTTCCAGATTTATTAATTGAAGTATTTTAAATTCCACCAGTTGCCATTTTGAGACTTGAGCCACCTTTAGAACACTAGCCTGGGTCACTGGACATTCGTAAGGCATTCAATTAAGTGCCATACAAAATGTCAGTTAGGATGGAAGCCATAGAATTAAGAATGAGGAAGTAACATTGATGCAATGTGTCATAAAGCAGAGAATGATGGCAGATCGACACTTCATAGACAGGGAGGTGATTTACAGTGGTATCACCCACGTCAGTTTTGGGTTTATTACTCTATTTTAATTGTTATAAATGAATGAGAGTCAGGTAGATGGAGCCATACCATAATGTCACAAACTTGACAAAGAAATAAAGTTACTCATGACAATTATAGGCACAATATAAAAAGAGACAGAATAGTGTCATGGGTTAAAATATTGTTTGTGAGGAGATGTATGAATGTATACATGCAGGGATAAAGAAATTTAGGCAGACAGTATACCAGAAATAGCAAAATTATTTAAAAAGTGTAGGTGAGCTGAAGACTGTGCTGCCATATATAAAAACCTTAAATCTGGAAGGATAGTTAATGAAATGGTTAAGAAAGCATTTGGATTACTTGCATTTAATCAAAAAAGAATAGAATATCAACACAAAGGGATCATGGGGCTTCATCAATCACAGAAAATACCTCTTCTGAAGGATAATGGATATCCTGGTGAAAGATTTTACCCAGAGGGTGGCGAATGTTTAGAATTCTCTACCCCGAAGACTGTAGAATTTCAGTATATCAGTATACTTGGAGGTTAATAAAATTTTTAACTATCAATGGCACAAAGGGTTATGAGGTTAGTGTGGGTAAAGGTTATTGAAGTAAAAGTTTGATCGGCTATAATCATATTAAATGGTGGAGAAATCTGGATGAGCTGAATAGCATGATTCTGTTCCTTTATTTTGCTATTTGTCACTGCTCCACCCACTTGACCAATCTATTGATTTCCTTCTTCAACCTATGGCTATTCCCCTCACTATCAATTTTTGTGTTGTCTATGAACTTCTTGATCAAGCCCCTATGTTAATGTCCAACCATTAACGTACACCACAAACACCACGGGCCCGAGCATCAACCCCTGTGGAACTCTACTGGAAGTAGATTTCCAGTCACAGGAACAATGACTGCCCACCTCAGCCAATCTTGCATCCACATGTCCCTTTGCTTTGGATCCTATGGGTTCTTATTACTTGATCAATGTGCCATGAGGGACATTGACCTAATTTTCACAGGCCTAAACTGTTTAGTCTTGCTTGTAAGTCAAACCTACAGACTAAGGATGAACCTAGTCATTTTCTGAACTATCTCCAATGCAGTACAACCTGGGGGACCAAAACTACAAACAGTACTTCAGCTGCAAGAACACCCTGTAAAATTGTAAAAAGACTTCCTTATTTTTAAACTCCAATCCCCTGAGCAATGACAGCCAAAATTCAAATTGCTTTCTTAACTACTTGCTGCACCTGCAATGCTAACTTCTTGTGTTTCATGCACATGAACACCCAAATAATTCTGTGCTGCATTTTTGTTCTTTGGAGTTTATCCAAGGACTATTAACGATTAATCCATCTTTCTTCAAGTGAAGACATATTCTGTCCCTCAGAATTCTTTTTAATAAATTTCCCACCTCTGAGGTTAGACTGACAAGCCTGTAATTTCCATATCTATCCCTTCCTCCCTTTTTAAAAAATGGGACAATGCTAACATTCCTCCAGTCCTCTGGCACCTCACCTATGGTCAGACAGGATCTGAAAGTTACTGCTATGGCCCCTGATATCTCCCCACTTGCCTCCCTCAACAAGATCTGGTACATGTCATCAGAGTCTGCAGGTATATTCACTTTGAAAGTTGCTAAAATCCACCAGAAGCTCCCTCCGCCAAGTTAACTACTTCTAAATTTTCACAACCCTGTAACCCTGTGCTCTACCTTTTCTAATGTGAACATCTTGATGTCCTTTTTAAAGTCTGTAGGTCAAACTTAATGAAATTAGCTTGCTGATCAATAATTCAAAAGAGGCAGAAAAATTAAATAAAATCCAGGACAAATACAGCAGCAGTTTGGTCCAATCATATACTTCTGTAACAATGATCAATGTGTTTCATAGATATCTAAACCACTGATGTAACTGCAGAAATGTGGCATAAAATATATAGATTATGTCTTAACTCTCTGGTTCTGTTGCATAAACCTCAACATGATATACTGTATACCGCATTCCTTTCTTAATACTAAAAACAATTATTGTCAGAAATACCTGTAAATTCATCCTTCCCTATCTTAGCAGGTTCAGATCCTGGGTCTGCATGGAGCACATAGGGAGAGTCAGTGACTGGTAACTCATTGGTTGAGACTGAACTGACCACATTGTCAGTGTCAGAGACTGGTACCTCATGGTCGGCTGAGGATAAGAAGGAAGCCAGATACAAAGTTTTTAATCAATTGTAAAAATAATCCCAGTATTGTTTTGAGGATTATAATCATTTTTTTCTGGTCATTCATGGAGTTCTGTTGAAGTATTCTGTTGTTCTAATAACCAGTAAATATACTTTAAAATAACCAAATAAATCACAATAATAAATTTAATTCAAATTTGAAACATTACTGAAAGTAAAATATTTAATTCAATGTTAAAAGTTATTCATATAATAATATGGTAACAGAAGCTAGATACATTAACACCACTTCCATGATGTAAAAGTTATTTATCACACAAAAAACTTAGCATCTAGTAATAATTGGTTGATTAATAAATTACAGCACACAGTCCGTAAACTTTATGAAATAGGCATGGTGAGCAACAATAATGACAGGAATGCTTCATTTCCTTGAAATGGACATTGTTTTGAACAAAGTCAATATGTGCCTGTTCAGAGTTTCACAAGACAGTGCTGGATAATACACACTCCATGCACTAACATCGCGTCCACAACAAAAGCTAATTGTCATCCAATAACTTCCACAACAGTACAGCCTTGATCATTTGACACATATATTCCAGCCAAGCAAGGACTCAAAAGTTCCACAAAGCAAGAATGTTGATCAAACAATCTAACAGAAAGAAACAGAGTGCCTAACTTTCAGATGATTGACAGGGTATTGCTGGTTTTGTGAACTTTTACAGTAATACTGATTGAGCTGCATGCAAGACAGTGCACTGACCATCACGTATATTTATTTATAAAAGTGTGGCAAAGCACATACAGCATGTGTCAGAATCCTTTCTTGTATTAACACACACCTCAACATGCAATTATTTTTATTTATTCATGTTCCAAGCAGAAATAATCTTAGAAATACCTGTCACTTCTTTCTCCGCTATCTCTGTAGGTTTAGAGTCTATGACTGGTGTGAATACATAAGGAGTGTCAGTGACCAGCGGTTTATATCCTGAGATTAAACTGAAGACACTAGGAGAATGAGTTGGCACATGATGGTCTGCAGAGTATAAGAGGGTAGTCAGCAACAAAATTCATAATTCCTCTAAAAATAACACCAGTGGTTTATGATAAATATATTTGATTTACTGATCATCATTACATTGAAACACAATCAGTCTTATCCTGTTACTGTTATTTTAAATGGATTCTACTGTGCATCTAATAATACATTTCATACAACACCTAATTGTACATAGTCACTGAGAGAAGCAAAGAAAGTAACTGTCAAGGCAGTGGGAACAATCTTTCAATCTCATTGGCTAGAGCAGTAGTATCTGAAGGGTGGAAATAATTTTGTTATATTCAAAAAAAGATTAGGGAGAACCTTGGGAACTATAGTCACTGTAATAATGGGTTGGCAAAGTTACTGTCAGCAATTACTATGTATAAAATAAACATCATGTTAGAAGGCCAGGATGAATAAAGAAGTTTCAGCATGACTTTGTTATGGGCTTTTTGTGGCTAAATTTCATCTTTTTTTTGAGATGCTGGTGTTGCTGTTGGAGCCAGCTTTTGCTGTCCATCTCTAATTGCAGTCACTTCGATCCAAGTGCCTTGTTGGTCTACTTACAGGAAAAGTCATATTTCCAGCACAATGCTGTGACTTAGAGTCACATGTAGACCAGACCATGGAAGGACAGCAGACTTTCATTCGCTAAAGAATATCAGTGAACTTGATGGATTTTTACAATAACCAGCTAGCAGGATCACCATTATTGAGACAAGCTTTATATTCTTGATTTATTATCGGAACTCCTTAAATACCACCTGTTGCCATGTTGGGATAGCAACCCGTGTCTTCAGAGCTTCAGCTCGAGTCTCAGAACTCCATGCACTAAATTGCGTCCACAACAAAAGCTAATTGTCATCCAATAATCTCCACAACAGTACAGCCTTGATCATTTGACAAATGTATTCCAGTCAAGCAAAGGCTCAAAAGCTCCACAAAGCAAGAATATTGATCAAACAATCTAACAGAAAGAAGCAGAGTGCCTAACTTTCAGATGATTGACAGTGTATTGCTGGTTTTATGAACCTTTACAGTAATACTGATTGAGCTGCATGCAAGACAGTGCACTATCACGTGTATTTACTTATAAAAGTGTGGCAAAGCACATACAGCATGTGTCAGAATCCTTTCTTATATTAACACACACCTCAACATGCAATTATTTTTATTTACTCTATTCATGTTCCAAGCAGAAATAATCTTAGAAATACCTGTCACTTCTTTCTCCACTATCTCTGTAGGTTTAGAGTCTATGACTGGTGTGAATACATAAGGAGTGTCAGTGACCAGCGGTTTATATCCTGAGATTAAACTGAAGACACTAGGAGAATGAGTTGGCACATGATGGTCTGCAGAGTATAAGAGGGTAGTCAGCAACAAAATTCATAATTCCTCTAAAATTAGGTTTATTGATAAATATATTTGATATACTGATCATTACATTGAAACACAATCAATTTTATCCTTTTACTGTTATTTTATATGGATTCTACTGTGCATCTAATAATACATTTCATACAACACCAAATTGTACATAGTCACTGAGAGAAGCAAAGAAAGTAACTGTCAAGGCAGTGGGAACAATCTTTCAATCTCATTGGCTAGAGCAGTAGTATCTGAAGGGTGGAAATAATTTTATGTTATATTCAAAAAAAGGTTAGGGAGAACCTTGGGAACTATAGTCACTGTAATAATGGGTTGGCAAAGTTACTGTCAGCCATTACTATGTTTAAAATAAACATCACGTTAGAAGCCCAGGGTGAATCAGACGTTCCAGCATGACTTTGTTATGGGCTTTTTGTGGCTAAATTTCATCTTTTTTTTGAGATGCTGGTGTTGCTGTTGGAGCCAGCTTTTGCTGTCCATCTCTAATTGCAGTCACTTCGATCCAAGTGTCTTGTTGGTCTACTTACAGGAAAAGTCATATTTCCAGCACAATGCTGTGACTTGGAGTCACATGTAGACCAGACCATGGAAGGACAGCAGATTTCCATTTGCTAAAGAATATCAGTGAACTTGATAGATTTTTACAATATTCAGCTAGCAGGATCACCATTACTGAGACAAACTTTATATTCTTGATTTATTATCTGAACTCCTTAAATACCACCTGTTGCCACGTTGGGATTGCAACCCGTGTCTTCAGAGCATCAGCTCGAGTCCCAGAACTCTTCCAGATCATTCACAAAGTGGCAGATAAGACCCTGATCAGAAGGAAGCCAATGGAATCAAGAATGAAGCATGATATGGATTCAAAATTATAGAAAACTGAAGTGTTGATGGACAGATATTCCACACACTCAGCAGTGGTTTACAGTGGTATCAACCAGGGTCAGTTTTGGGTGCGTGACTCTTTTCAATTGGTACGAATTAGCCAGACCCAGGAAAAGTGAACAACATTATGTTAGCGATGACATAAACCTAGCAATGAAATAAAGGAAGAGAGGTATAGACACAAGGTGACAGAAATAAACTGGTGATATTGGCTGATGCAATGATGGCACGTGGAAGATACACCTATTGACAATTTATTTTTTGAAATGAAATAAAATTCATTTTTAAATATATTGTGCAAAGCAAAGCATAACTTTGAAAAGAGTAGGTGAGCTGAAGACTGTGCCTCCTGCACAGACAACACTTAAATCTGTAAGGACGATTGATAAAATAGTTAAAAAACATTTGATTTACTTTATTTATCCAAAGCACAACAGAATATTTAATTAAAGATATCCTGCCAAAATTTTGTAAATCACTGATTCAGTATCTTACGAAGGACTGCAATCATGTTGGGGCATGTCAATTGAAAAGAAATATAAGGGTCTGAGAAAATATAAAGAAGAAATACTATAGAGAAAAATGTTACCAGGAATGAAGCATTCGGTCATGAAGAGAGACTGGAAACATTGGACTGATCTTGTTGGATCAGAAAGTTAATGAAGTGATCAAACAGAAATTTCAAGATGATGATGATGTGTTTTAATACAGAAATAGTTATTTCCTGTGTCATGTCATCAATGACTAATGGTCACCACAAATTCAAAATGATTCGCAACAGAGGTAGAAAGAAATCGGGGAGACTGAGATTGTCGATAGCATGTAGAATGCTCTACCAGAAAAAAACATGTGGAATCTGTTGTCAGAATGCATTTTAAACAAATTGGTGTAAGGGACACTGCTAGTAAGCCCCAGGGTGTGAAAATTCTCATGTTATCTCTGTTTCATTAGTAAACTATCTCCTTCTGTTAACTGGTTCTCGTGTTAAAATTAATAGTCTTTCCCTATGGAAAATATCTAAGCTCCTCAATATTTTGAGCACAACTATTTCATTTCCCTTCAACATGCTTTGTTCTCAGGAAACTCTTTCCAGCTTTCAGCACAGCTACCATTCTTGTGAGAAAGTGAGGTCTGCAGATGCTGGAGATCAGAGTCTAGAGTATGTTGCTGAAAAAGCACAGCAGGTCAGGCAGCATCCGAGGAGCAGGAGAATCAATGTTTCAGGTGAAAGCCCTTGATCAGGAATGAGGCTGGGAACCTCAGGGGTGGAGAGATAAATGGGAGGAGGGTGGGGTTGGGGAGAAGGTAGCTAAGAGTGCAATAGGTGGATGGAGGTGAGGATAAAGGTGATAGGTAGGAGAGGTGAGTGGAGCTGATAAGTGGGAAGGAAGATTGACAGATGGGACAGGTCATGAGGACGATGCTGAGTTGGAAGGTTGGAACTGGTGGGGGAGAAAAATGAGGAAACTAGTGAAGTCCACATTGATGCCCTGGGGTTGAAGGATCCCAAGGCAAAAGATAAGGCATTCTTCCTCAAGGCGTCGGGTGGTTAGGGAGAAGCGGTGGAGGAGGCCCAGAACCTGCATGTCCTCGGCAGAGTGGGAGGGGGACTTCAAATGTTCGTTCACGAGGTGGTATGGTTGATTGGTGCGGGTGTCGTGGAGATGCTCTCTAAAATGGTCAGTGAGATGGCGTCCTGTCTCCTCAAGGTAGAGGGGACCACATCAGGAGCAATGGATACAATAAATGACGTGCCCCTAAAGCGCCTTTAAAACACATCTTTAAAGACTGGACGCCTTCTCGCAGAGCGCTTTAGAGAACATCTCCGGGACACCTACACCAATCAACCCCACCGCCCTGTGGCCCAACATTTCAACTCCTCCTCCCACTCTGCCAAGGACGTGCAAGTCCTGGGCCTCCTCCATCGCCACTCCCTCACCACCCGACGCCTGGAGGAAGAACGCTTCATCTTCCACCTCAGGACCCTTCAACCCCATAGCATCAATGTGGACTACACCAGTTTTCTCATTTCCCCTCCCCCCACCTTACCCCAATTCAAACCTTCCAGCTCAGCACCGTCTTCATGACCTGTCCCACCTGTCCATCTTCCTTTCCACCTATCCACTCCACCATCCTCTCCGATCTATCACCATTACCCCCACCTCCAACCACCTACTGCACTCTTAGTTACCTTCTCCCTAGCCACACCCCCCTCCCATTTATCTCTCCATCCCCGAAGCTCCCAGCCTCACTCCATATGAAGGGGTCCGGCCCGAAATGTCGATTCTCCTGCTTCTTGGATGCTGCCTGACCTACTGTGGTTTTCCAGCAACACACTCATGATTACCATTCTTATGAATCTATTCTTCACTTATTCCAAGATCTAGCTTTCTGTTTCTATTGCACAAACGTCAACATGCATGTCACATACCATTACTAAGACCAAAAACACAATTATTGTCATAAGTACCTGTAAATTCTTTCTTCCCTATTTTAGCAGGGTCAGATCCTGCCACTGGATGGAGCGCATGGGGTAACTCAGTGACTGGCAGCTCATAGTCTGATTTTGAACTGAGCACATTGTGAGTGTTAGAGGTGGACATCTCATGGTCTGCTGGGGATAAGAAGGAAGCCAGATACAAAGTTCTTAATCAATTGTGAAAATAATGTTAATTTTCTTTTGAGGAGTACAATTATATTTCCGGTCATCAATGTAGCACTGTTTTTGTAAAATTCCCTCAAAAAAACTCAAAGTACCCTTCAAAATCACCAAATAGGTAATATAATAGTATACTACACTCAATATGAAATTATACTCTGTCATTAAATTAATTAATTCAATATAATTGCAAAATATTCATATAATGAGATGATAACAGAAAAGCAATGCAGTAACATTGCTTCCACAATGTTAAAGTGAATTATTATTTCATAAACTTTATACTAATGATGAATTGAAAGACAATTCTTCACAAGACTCTAAACATTATGAAATAAGTCTAATGAGTAAATAATCCAATATTGATGCCAAAAATGATTAATTTCCAAAAAAAATGTTTTGCTTATTTCACATGGTTTGAATAAAGACAACAAATGCGTACCAACGTCTCACAAACCTGTGCATGATAACATATACTGCATGCACTAACGTTGTTCACAAGACATCAAACTAATTATCATCCAATGAATTTTACCACAATTCGGCCTAGTTTTGACAGGCATGTTTCAATTAAACAAAGCCTCTAAGATCTAAGCAGCAAGAAGTTTGATGAAAGAACCCAATGGATGAAGCACAATACCTAAATTCCAGGAGATTGATAGTGAATTACTCATTTTATAAATGTATTGCAATTGTGAAAAAGTGCAGCATAGCTTTTACAGCTTATGCCAGAATCCTCTCTGACACTAATACACAATTCAACATGCATTTCTTTTTATTTACTCTATTCACGTTCACGTTCCAGTCAGAAATCTTTAATCTAATCCAAGACCTTGATGTTCTGCTGATCAAATGATCCAATAAAGATAAACACCAAGACCTTGATGTTCTGCCGATCAAGTAGTACAATAAAGATAAACAATTTGCATTTAAACAAATGCAGCAGTTTGCTCCCATCTTATGCTTTATGCAAGAATGATGAATGCATTTCATATGCAACTAAATCACTCACTTAACCAATCTATGGCACAGAATGTGCCCTAACTATTTTGGAACACAACGTAAACATGCCTATACTTTTTATTCATTCCTTTGTTAATTCAAAAAACAGAGTTATGGTCAGAAATACCTGTAAATTCATTCTTCCTTATCTTTGCAGGGTCAGATCCTGGAACTGAATGGAACGCATAGGGAGAATCAGTGACCAGCAGCTCATTGTCTGAGACTGAACTAACCACATTGCGAATGTCAGAGGTTTGCACCTCATGGGCTGCTGGGGATAAGAAGGAATCCAAATGCAAAATGCTCAATTTTTGTGAAAATAATCTTCATCAGGTTTTGCAAAACATACTTGTATTTGTGAAAATCACTCTAGTACTTACAATATTCTCTCAAAGTCACCATTAAATAATGCATTCCATTCAATATTAAATTATAACTGAATGTGTAAATTAATTAGCTCCACATTATTGAAAAATATTCATGCAATATTGACCTGGCAACAGACACTCAATGCACCAATATTTCATTCTATTTGAAAATAATTTAAAACATCACAAATAAGAAATGATAGATTGGTAATCTATAGCAAAGCACAGTCTCTAAACTTTAGCAAATAAGCATGATAATGAAATAATCGAATGGTGATATCAAAAGTGCTCATTTTCCATCAAATGTGCAGTGATTTTCATATTCTATATGCAGTGAGGAATAACAAACCATCTTCCAAACGATTCAAAGGAGAGCAGTATGACAACAACTAATCCATGCAGTAACATTGTTTCCATCACATAAAACCAATTATCATTCAATACACATCACAAAAGTACAGCCTTGAAAGTCACCCTTTTGCCAAGCAAAGCCTCAAGGTTCCATAAAATAAGGACATTGACCAAGAATATAATAGAGAAAAGTAAAAGATACACATTCCAAGAGAAGGGCAGTGACTTCTTTGTTTCATATATTGTGTGCCCAAAACACTGAATGGTTGCATGCGAGACAGTGTACTGACTATCAAACATATTTAGTTATCCAAGTGTATCATAGCATCTTCAGAATCTTTTCTTGCATTAACACAAATCTCGACATGCATCTATTATAAGTTACTCCATTCAGAAATTCATATTCTAGGCAGAAATACCTGTTACATCTTTCTCTGCTATCTCTGTAGTTTCAGACTCTGGGATTGGTTTGAAAACCTTCGGGGTGTCAGTGACCTTTAGGTAATATTTTGAGATTAAACTGAAGACACTAGGAGGATCACGAGTTGGCACATGATGGTCTGCAGGGGATAAGAGGGAAAGTGCATACAATACTTTTGATCTGTCATGAAGAAAACTTCAGACATCTATTTTTGATTTTTTTTACTGGACATCAGTTCATTTAAATTTGATTTGTCTCATTCTTCCATTATCACATTAAATCGATTCAATTTTAGTTATACAGTTTGTATCTGATAGATTTTATACAATTCTAAACTCTACATAATGAATCCAAAATGAATCCGAGAAGTGCCGAAAGTATAAGTAGCAAATTCTTCTTATCTTCAGTGATGGAGGAGATGTGTTGGAAGGCAGAACAATTGCTAATCTTATATTCAAGAACATGCTCGTGAGAAATGTGCAAATTATACAGCTGTCAGCCTCATGACAATGCTGGGGTAGCTACCAAAATCCACTGTTAAGAATAAATAAACTTTCATGTTAAAAGGCTACAATTAATCAAGAAGTGCCAACATGACTTTGTGAAAAGCAAATTACATCTGAATAATGTAATTGGCTACTTAGATGCTTGGACAGAGAAGACTGGCCAAGGTAGTGCAATAAATGCAATAGCCCCAAGGCATACAACAAAGTTAAGAAGCCCGTCAAGATTGTTGTCATTATTCTAACATAAGACCATAAGACACAGCCCATACAGTCTGCTCCTCCATTCAATCATGGCTGATAGGTTTCTCAACCCCATTCTCCCACTTTCTCCCCGTAATCCTTGATCCCCTTGGCAATCAAGAACCTATCTATCTCAGTCATAAATCTAGTTAATGACCTAGCCTCCACAACCTTCTGTGGTAATGAATCTATAGGTTCAGCACTCTCTGGCTGAGGAAGTTTCTCCTTATCTCCATTCTTCCCTTTACTCTGAGGCTGTATCGTTAGGTCCTAATCTTTCCTGCCAATAGAAACATTTTCACAACAACCACTCTGTCCAGGCCGTTCAGTGTTCTCTAAGTTTCAATTAGATACCCCCTCATCCTTCTAAACTCTGGTATAGATCCAGAGTTCTCAAACTTCCTCATATGTTAAGCTTTTCATTCTTGGGACCATTCTTGTGAACCTCCTCTAACCATGCTCCAGGTCCAGTGCATCCTTCCCAAGATATGGGGCCCAAAACTGCACACAATACTCCAAATATGTGTGACCAGAGTCTTTTAGAGCCTCAGAAGTACATCCCGATTTTTATATTCAAGTTTCCTCAAAATAAATACCATCATTGCATTTGCCTTCTTAACTATTGACTCAACCTGCAAGTTAACCTTGAGAATCCTGGACTAGACTTCCCCAAATCTCTTTGCACTTCAGACTTCTAAATTTTCTCCCCATTTAGAAAACACTCCATGTCTCTATTCATCATGTGATGTGTGTGTCACTGACAAGGCTATTACTTGTTAACTATCTCTATTGACTTTGAACCATGTGCTTTGCTGGGTTATTTCAGAGTTCAAAGCTGTAGTTCAGCAATCACATGTTGAGCAGATTGAGAAAAAAAACAGCAAATTTCCTTCTCTAAAGAACATTATTGAACCAGATGGGTTTTTAAGATGATTACTGGTAGCTAATATCTCCATCATTAATGAGATCTGTTTTATGTTTCAAAGATGAAATGAAGAGTAATTTTTAAAGGTTTCAAAACAATTATCATGTCATTAGTTGAACACATGTTTTCTGTGTCCTTGGACGTTCCCAAACATTTAATGAGATGGCATCCAAGAAGTATATTAAGATGGAAGCTAAGTGAATTAAGAGCTGAGTGGAGATGTAGATATAAAAATGATGGTATATGGATGTTTTACCGACTGTGAGGTGTTTTACAGTGTTGTCACACAAGTTTGGGTCCATTACACTTTTCACTTGGTTATAACTGACCTAGGCACAGGTGTAGGGCACAAAATGTTGTGAAATAACAGACTATGCTGAGGACAGTACAATGATTGGCACAAGTTAACAGACAGGATTGTGGAATGGGCTGAGCATTGCTGGTGTGAGTGAACCGCTTAGAGACAAGTAATTGTGAACTTATTGTAAACTATAAAAAGTGCAATTTTAAACAAAGTGTAAGGAAACTGTTGATGTTTCTGCCCAAAAAGAACCTCCTAAGATCTGGAAGGACGGAAGATGAAACAGTTAAGAAAGCATTTGGACTCCTTCTATTTATGGATTGAAGAATACAATACAACAAAGAGATCATGCTGGAATGTCACAAATCACTGATTATGCCTCTGCTGAAATATTGTCAACAACTCTGAACAAAACAATTGAGAAACGATGAAGGGTCTTAACAAGGTACAGAGGAGAATCATTAGAATGTAACCAATAAAACAGTCAGTAGAGGTTGAGAAAATTCTTGCCATTTTTGTTGGCACAGAAACGATAATGAAGTGACCAAATCAAAATCTCAAGGTAAGGTAGTACGTTAATACAATGGATAGGATAAATGATTTCATCTGTCACACAATCAATTACTAGTACTCATCATTGAGCCAAATTCATGGGCAAAACATTCAAAAGGTGGACAAGGAAATATTTTTCTCTTGGAATTTTGAAAGCAAGAATTCTATTTCTCTGTAACCTTCTTTTCTCCAAGGAAATCCAGAAACATGGAAATTTGCAGCAGAAGGTGGCCATTTGGTCATTTAAGTGTGCTCTGCTATTCAACATGATCATAGCTGATCATCCATCTGAATGTCACATTCTCACTTTATACCCATACTCCTTATTCCTCTAAATATTTATCAATTTCTTGAGAGTCATATAGTAATACAGCATGGAAATGGACCCTTCAGTCTAACTCATCCATGCCAACCAAGTATCCTAAACTGAACTAGTCCCATTTGCTTGTGTTTGACTGACATCCCTCTGGATAAATGAGAGTCTTTTTCCTAGGATTCTGACATCTGCTTGTACGAGGGGTCATAGCTGCAAATTGAGAGGGGTTACATTAAAGACAGATGTTAGCGGCAGTTGCTTTGCAGTAAGGGTGTGGAATGTCCTGCCTGCCAATGTAGTTAACTCAACAACATTAGGGGCATTTAAACAGTTCTTGGATAAGCACATGGATGATGATGGGATAATGTAGGGGGATGGGCTTAGATTAGTTCACAGGTTGGCGCAACATCGAGGGCCAAAGGGCCTGTTCTGCGCTGTATTCTTCTGTGTTCTTTGTCCTAAACCTTTCCTATTCATATACCTGTCCAAGTGTCTTTTAAATGTTGTAAATGTACTTGCCTCCACCACTTCCTCTGGCAGCTCTTTCCATACACGCACCACACTCTGCGTGAAAACATTGCCCCTCAGGTCCCTTTTAAATACAGGTGACATGGTGGCTCAGTGGTTAGCATTGCTGCCTCACAGTGCCAGGGACCTGGGTTTGATTCCTGCCGGAGGTGATTGTCTGTGTGGAATTTGCACATTCTCCGTGTTTCCGTGTGGGTTTACTCCAGGTACTCCAGTTTCCTCCCACAATCCAAAGAGATGCAGGTTAGGTGAATTGGTCATGCTAAATTGTCCATAGAGTTAGGTGCTGGATGTAGGTTTGCTCACTGAGCTGGAAGGTTCATTTCCAGAAGTTTCGTCACCCTACTAAGTAACATCTTCAGTGGGCCTCCAGGCAAAGCAATGCTGATAATTCCTGCTTTCTATTTATATGTTTGGGTTTCTTTGAGTTGATGATGTCATTTCATGTGGTGATGTAATTTCCTGTGGAGATGTCATTTCCGGTTCTTTGTCTCAGGGGGTGGCAGTTGGGTCTAACTCGATGTATTTGTTGATAGAGTTCTTGTTAGAATGCCATGCCAACCTTCCCGCTCAGCAAACAAACCTACATCCAGAACTTCAACCTGAGCTACAAATCGTCTCAAAACTCGCTAAGTGTTAAGTGCATTAGACAGGGGTAAATATAGAATAGGGGAATGGGTCTGGGTGGGTTACTCTTTGGAGGGTTGGTGAGGACTTGTTGGGCCAAATGGCCTGTTTCCATACTGTAGGGAATCTAATCTAAATCTTTCCTTTCTCACCTTAAACCTATAGCCTCTAGTTTTGGACTTCTCTATTCTTGGGAAAAGATCTTGACTATTGAACTTACCTATGCCCCTCATGATTTTGTAACCTCGCGAAGGGCATTCCTCAGCCTCTGACTCTCCTTGAAACTCAAACCTTTCCTTGAATATATTCAATGACTTGACCTCCACTTCTTTGGTGCAGAATTCAACGAAGTTCACTACGCTTTGAATGAAGACAAATTTCCTTAACTCAGTCGCACCTCATCCCAGCTTCTTCAGGCTTTCCATAAAAACTAAAGACTTCAACCTTGCTATCGTTCCTGTCAATCTATTCTCCATTCACCTCAGGGCCTTGATATCATTGTTTGAAGTTTTGGTATGTGACTTTAAGAAAGATATCAAGGCCCTGAGGTGAATGGAGTACATTGATCAAATAATCAAAACAGATGAGCAAATTGCATAAAATAAAGCAGAAATACTTCAGTTTGTTCTTTTCATATATTTTATATAACAATGACAAATGGGATTATCGACTAAACCACTCACTTAACTTCTAAAATGTGACAGAATCTACAGATCAAGTCCTATTTCTGGTTTGGTTACACAAATCTCAATACAGCCATATTATTTATTCCATTCCTTTGGTAATACCAAAAATGTAATCATTGTCAGAAGTACCTGTAAATTGATCCTTTCCTATCTTTGCAGGTTCAGATCCTGGGACTGGATGGAGCACATAGAGAGAGTCAGTGACTGGTAGCTCATAGGTTGAGACTGAACTGAACCCAGAACGAATGTCAGAGGTTGGCACCTCATGGTCTGCTGGAATAAGGAGCAGTCCAAATACAAAATTTAAAATCAATAGTGAAAATAATTTCTATTTTGCTTTAAGGATTACATTTGCATTTCTGCCCATCAAATGCAGCACATACCTAAACTGAGTGAAAATGTATTAATTCAATATTATTTTTTCAAAGTCACATAATCATGACATGGCAACAGACAACTAATGCACTGACACTGCTTCTACAATGTAAAAGTAACTTATACAATAAACGTCACAATGAAGTGATGGTGGGTTGACAATTTATAGCAAAGCACAGTGCTTAGACTTTAGGAAAAAAAGTACTGAGCAAATAAGTGAACTGTATTTTAAAAAATGCTTAAAGTTCCAGGAAATGTGCCTGAATTTTCTTGTTTTATTTGCTTTGTGCAATTCTATATTCCTTTCAAAAGGTTCTTAGGATATTGGTATGATAATAGATACTCCACGCAGTAACATTACACCCAACACAAAGCTAATTATTATTCAATAAACATCATAAAAGTATAGTTTCTTTCTCGCCAAGCACAGCCTCAAAGCTCCACAAAATCAGGATGGTGACCAAAGAATCCACTAGAGAGAAATAAAAAGCATAAATTCCAGGAGATAGGCAGTGGATTGCTTGCTTCCTACACAGTGGACCACGAAACGGAAAGCATTGCATGCGAGACAGTGTACTATCATATTTATTTAATTGCAAAAGTGTGGCATAGCAACGACAGGACAAAAGACAAATATGTGTTGCATTAACACAAACCTGAACATGCGCTTGTTTATATATATTATAGTGCTTAGGCAGAAATATGGTCTGAAATACCTGTTACTTCTTTCCATGCTGTTCTTGCAGGTTCAGAATCTAGGGTTGTTTTGAATACATTAGGGATGTCAGTGACCAGCGGTTTAGATTCTGAGATTAAACTGAAGACACTAGAGGTGTCAGGAGCTGGCACATGGTCTGCAGGGGATAAGAAGGAATGCGAATCCAACATTCATAATCTCTCTTTCAAATACTCCGGCAGGTTATTGATAAATATATTTAATTTACTAGACGTCATTATGTTGAAACAAAATTGCTCATGTTCTTCTATTATCATTTTAAATTAATTGTATTGCAATTCCACATTATTCAAATAATATATTTCATATAATACTAAACTCTGCATACTGTATCCCAGCTCACTAAAGGAAGCAATGGTTGAAATAAATAGTAACATTCTTTCAGTCCTCAGTGGGTAAAGGGATGGTGTCAGAAGACTGGATGAATATCGATACACAGGCTCCATAACATTAATCACACAGTTGCATGGGGCATAAAAGTAGAAATAGTGGGAGTTTGTCAGAAAGGCACAGTGATAACCATGGGAGATTTTAATCTACACATTGATGAGAAAAGTCAGATGGGCAAAGGTACCTAGATGATGAGTTCATAGCTTGTTTTCAAGATAGTTTCTTAGAACAGCAGAGTTTGAAGCAGACAATGTTCAAAGAGATACAGTTAATGAATGATCTCATAGTGGAGCTGGGTAAAGATAATTGATAAATTAAGTTAATAGCATGTCAATAGAGACGCAGAAACAGACAAAAAGTTATTTCAGAATATGTGCATTGAATGCATCTGTTATACAAGGAAGATTCTAAGGAACATACCCACCATTTGTGGCTAACTAAAAATGTTAAAGACAGTATTAATTTTTTTTTAAAAAATCACACAATAGTCTAAATACAAATAGCAGGTTAGATGATTGCACAGAATATAGAAAGCAGATGAGAATGACCAAAACACTCCCATCAGATCAGCCATGATATTACTGAATGGGAGAGCAGGATGGAGATGCTGAGTGGCCTACTCTGCTTTCTGATTTGTATATTTGTATGCATATAGAAGAAAGAGTCAGGGAGGAACCAGAGAAATACATCAAACTGAAATGCTATGGAGGTTATGGAAAACCATTACAAAGGTTAAGAAAAACTGGACTTGCCCCAAAGTTTACAACAAAGTACCACTCAATAGGCATTTTTCTCTATACATTCTGTCTATACTACTCAGAATTTTGAACACAAGTATTCCATTTCCTTTAATACTTTTTGTTCTATGCTAGTATTCCCAGCTTCCCCAGGATCATCAAAAACTGAAATCTTCATCCCTGCTACTATTCTAGTGAATTTATACCAGGCCCATTCCAATATCTTGATATCCTGCTGGGGCCTGAACATATTGATCAAATAATCCATAAGAAATCAATTTTATAACATGGATTAGAAATGCAGTAGCTTTCCCACCTCATATACTTTATACTACAATGAAAAACGTATTTCACTGAATAACAAAAGCACTCACTTAACTGCAAGAGTGTGGAATAGAATCCAAAGGTTGTGCCTGAACACTCTGTTTCAGTAACAAAAGCTCACAGCACATACTGTTTCTTTGCTCATACCAAAAACATAGTCTTTTTAAAATCAGAAGTACCTTTAAGTTCATCTTTCCCTATCTTAGTTGGCTCAGGTTCTGGGATTGGACTGACGATATATGGAGAATCAATGACTGGTAGCTCAAACTCTGAGATTGAACTGAACACATTACGAGTGTCAGAGGTTGGCACCTCATGGTCTGCTGGGAATAAGAAGAAATCCAGACACAAGATTCTTAGTCAATGGTGAAAATAATCTGTGTTAAATAGAGGAATATACCTGTACTTTTTGGCCACTGAAGTTATCTCTCATTGTAATATTAAGCATATATACTCTAAAGTAACTGAATACATCACATAATAATACATTCAATCCAATTCTAAATCATACTCCATGAGTAAAATAATTAACTGCAGCTATGGATTCCATGGTATGATTCATATGATAGCCATCTGGCACCAGATAATCAATGCACCGAAGTTGCTTCCAATATGTAAAAGTAATTTATCATCCAATTTATTTTTTCCATTATTACAATGGAAGCAATGAAGTGGTCGACAATTTATACCAAAGTGGCCGACAATGTATAGCAAAGCATATGCCTAAATTGAGCAAATAATTTAACTATGTGAAAAAAAAGTTTACCTTCCATAAAATATGCAGTGACTTGGTCATTCTATAGTTTGACACAGTTTATACAAAACACAATCTCTACACTTTAGCAAATTAGTTTGCCGAGTGAATAATCAAACAAAAGTGCTTAATTTCCATGTAATATGCAGTGAGTTGTTCATTTTATATGCATTGTGTGATGACAGACAATGACTTCCATAAGGTTCATCAGAAAGATATGATAACTGATATCCCATGCAATAACATTTCTCCATAAAAGCATAATTATCAATAAATAAGCCTTGTGATAGTGTAGCTTTTAAGTCACTCGCTGGCTAAGCACAGCCTTAAAGCTCAATTACATAAGGTAATTGACCAAAGAATCCAATAGAGAGATGTAAAATGCATAAATGCCAGGCAATAGACTGCTCATTTCATTTATTGTGTGTCACAACACTGAATTGTTTGTGAGGCAACATACTACCAGATTTATTTAATTAAACAAGTGTGCCAAAGCATGTCCTAGAGTCCTCTCTTGCATCAACACACCAGCTCAACATGCATCCACTATTATTTGCTCCATTCAGAAGTTCATGTTCCAGGCCGAAATAATCTTAGAGGTACTGGTCACTTCTTCCTCCACTACATCTGGTTCAGATTCTATGTCTTAGGTTGTAGGTTTGTTCTCAGATGTTTTGTCATCATGCTAGGTAACATCATCAGTGAGCCTCTGGTGAAGCGCTGGTGTTCTGTCCCACTTGCTATTTATGTGACTTGGTTTTTTGTGGCAGGTGATATCGTTTCCAGTTCTGTTTCAGTGAGGTTGGTAAATGGGGTCCAAATCTATGTTTGTTAGTGGAATTCCAGTTTGAATGCCAGGCCTCTAGGAATTCCCTTGTGTGTCTTTATTTAGCCAGTCCCAGGATGGATGCCCCAGTCAAGCTGGTATCCCTCTTCCACTATGTGTATGCATACCAGTGATAGTTGGTCATGTCTTTTGGTGGCTAGTTAATGCTCATGTATTCTGCTGGCTAGTCTCCTCCCTGTTTGTCCAATGTAATGTTTGTTGCCGTCCTTGCAGGGTATTTTGTATATAATGTTATTTCTGCTGGCTGTGGGTACAGGGTTCTTTAAATTTATCAGTAGCTGTTTTAGTGTGGTGGTAGGTTCGTGGACTACCATGATGCAAGGGGCCAGAGTAGTCTGGTCATCTCTGAAATGTCTTTGATGTATGTTAGAGTACTCTCTGGGCATGTTGTGTCTTCCTGTGTAGGTCTGTTGTGCAGGAATCAGCCGACTATGCTTATTGGGTACCCGTTGTTCCTGCATATAATGTATAGGTGTTTCTTCTCGGCTTCTCGTAGTTCCTGTGTGCTGCAGGGTGTTGTGGCTTGTTTAAATAATGTTCTGATGTAGCTCGGTTTGTGGGTGTTGGGATGATTGCTCCTGTAGTTGAGTATCTGGTCAGTGTGTATGTCTTTCCTGTAAACGTTGGTCTGCAATTCTCCATTGGCTTTTCATTCTATCATGACATCCAAGAAGGGGAGTAAGTTGTTGTTCTGTTCCTCTTTGATAAACTTTATAGCAGCAAGGATGTTGTTTATGTCATAGAGTCATAGAGATGTACAGCACAGAAACAGACCCTTTGGTACAACTCGTCCATGCTGACCAGATATCCCAATCTAATCTAGTCACATTTGCCAGCACTTGGCCCATATCCTTCGAAACCCTTCATATACACATCCAGATGTCTTTTAATGTTGTAATGGTGTTAGCCTCCACCACTTCCTCTGGCAGCTCATTCCATACACGCACCACCCTCTGTGTGAAAAATTGCTCTTTAGATCCCTTTCATATTTTTCCCCTCTTACCCTAAACCTATGCCCTCTTGTTCTGGACTCACCCACTCCAGGGAAAAGACCTTGTCTATTTTTCCTATCCGAGCCCCTCATGATTTATAAACCTCTATAAGGTCACCCTTCAGCCTCCAATGCTCCAGGGAAACAAGGCCCAGCCTGTTCAGTATCTTGCTATAGCTCAAATCCTCCAACACTGGCAACTTCCTTGTAAAATATTTTCTGAACCCATTCAAGTTTCATAACATCCTTCCACTAGGAAGGACACCAGAATGAGACCAAAAGCGGCCTAACCACCATGCTGTACACCTGCAACATAGAGTCATAGAGATGTACAGCATGGAAACAGACCCTTCGATCCAACCCATCCATGCCAACCAGACATCCCAATCCAATCTAGTTTCACCTGCCAGCGCCCGTCCCATATCCCTCCAAAACCTTCCTATTCATATACCCATCCAAATGCCTCTTAAATGCTGCAATTGTCCCAGCCTCCACCATATCTTTTGGCAGCCCATTCCATGCACATACCATCCTCTGCATGAAAACGTTGCCCCTTAGGTCTCTTTTATATCTTTCCCCTCTCACCCTAAACCTATGCCCTCTAGTTCTGGACTCCCCCAACCCAGGGAAAAGACTTTGTCTATTTATCCTATCTATGACCCTCATAATTTTGTAAACCTCTATATGGTCACCCCTCAGACTCTGATGCTCCAGGGAAAACAGCCCCAGCCTGTTCAGCCTCTCCCTATAGCTCAGATCCTCCAACACTGGCAACATCCTTGTAAATCCTTTCTGAACCCTTTCAAGTTTCACAACATCTTTCCGATAGGAAGACGACCAGAATTGCACGCAATATTCCAACAGTGGCCTAATCAATGTCCTGTACAGCCACAGCATGACCTCCCAACTCCTGTACTCAATACTCTGACCAATAAAGGAAAGCATACCAAACACCTTCTTCACTATCCTATCGACCTGCGACTCCACTTTCAAGGAGCTATGAACCTGCACTCCAAGGTCTCTTTGTTCAGCAACACTCCCTAGGACCTTACCATTAAGTGTATAAGTTCTGCTGAGATTTGCTTTCCCAAAATGCAGCACCTCGCATTTATCTGAATTAAACTCCATCTGCCACTTCTCAGCCCATTGGCCCATCTGGTCCAGATCCTGTTGTAATCTGAGGTAACCCTCTTCGCTGTCCACTACACCTCCAATTTTGGTGTCATCTGCAAACATGACCTCCTAACTCTTATACTCAGTGCTCTGACCAATAAAGGAAAGCGTACCAAACGTCTTCTTCACTATCCTATCTACCCACAACTCTACTTGCAAGGAGCTATGAACCTGCACTCCAAGGTCTCTTTGTTCAGCAACTCTTCCTCGGACCTTACCATTAAGTGTAAAAGTCCTCCTAAGATTTGCTTTCCCAAAATGCAGCACCTCGCATTTATCTAAATTAAACTCCATCTGCCATTTCTCAGCCCATTGGCCTATCTGATCCAAGATCCCATTGTACTCTGAGGTTACCTTCTTTGCTTCCACTACATTTTGGTGTCATCTGCAAATTTACTAACTACACCTCCTATGTTCATATTCAAATCATTTATATAAATGATGAAAAGTAGTGGACCCAGCACTGATCCTTGTGGCACTCCACTGGTCACAGGCCTCCAGTCTGAAAAGCAACCCTCCACCACCACCGTCTGACTTTTATGTTTGAGCCAGTTTTGTATCCAAATGGCTAGTTCTCCCTGTACTCCATGAGATCTAACCATGCTAACCAGCCTCCCATGGGGAACCTTGTTGAATGCCTTACTGAAGTCCATATAAATCATGTCCACTGCTCTGTCCTCATCAAATCTCTTTGTTACTTTGTAAAAAAATCTATCAAGTTTGTGAGACATGATTTCCCACACACCAAGCCACGTTGACTATCCCTAATCAGTCCTTGCCTTTCCAAATACATGTACATCCTGTCCCTCCAGATTCCCTCAACAACTTGCCCACCACCGACGTCAGGCTCACCGGTCTATAGGTCCCTGGCTTGTTCTTACCATCTTTCTTAAATACTGGTACCACATTAGCGAACCTCCAGTCTCCTATCACCTCACCTGCAACTATCGATGACACAAATATCTCAGCAAGGGGCCCAGCAATCACTTCCCTAGCTACACACAGAGTTCTAGGGGTGTTTATGGGTTTTGTCTAGTTTGTCGCATTTCTTGATGACAAAGGTGCCACACACATCCCAAAGCTTAGGCTGGATCATGGGAAGGTCTGTTTAATACTAATAAAACAAAAAGCTGACATAATGAGTGTCATTTGAAAAATCTCGAGGGCTGTTCATTCTAACCTCTGCAATAACAGCTTTTGCTATAAGTCCTGATATTGATGGTCCCGTAGGCGTCCCATTGATTTACATGTTATATCTTGTCGTTGAAGATGAGGTGGGTTGTGAGGCACAGGTCCAATACTTTGAGGATGCTTTTCTTGCTAATGGAGTTGTTGCTGTCAGGTTTTTGTGTCCCTGGTTTGTCCAACAGTGTGTCAGTGTTTCTTTTCCAAGATCTCCAAAATCTCAAACATTCTGTCTCATTTGAATACATTATGGGTATTAGTGACCATTAGTTTATAACCGGAGAATAAAACTGAAGACTCTAGGAGCATCGGGAATTGGCATACAATGGTCCAAAGGGTATAGATCGTATTTGGGGGGGATAGTGGCGTGTTGCACATGAAGTCATCATTTATTGGTTATCACTAATTTCCCTCAATCTCTGGAATTTGACATGCTATGTCTGAGCACAGATAGCAGTTCACTCTATTGCAGAGGGTCTGAAGTCACATGTAGGCTAGACCAGGTAAGCTCAGTGAATTCCCTTCTCTAATCATCATTATTGAATCAGTTGGGTTTTGACAAGAATCAATGAGGTGTAACGCGTTCACCATTAGAGAGACGACCTTTATATTCGAGTTGCATGAATTGAACTACTTAAACTCTACCTCCTGCTATCTTTGGTTTTGAACCAGTGTCTCCAGAGCATTAGCCTGGGCCTCAAGGTTTTTGAAATCATTCTCGAAAGTGGTAGACAGGAGGCCTGATAAGGTGGAATGCATGGAATTAAAAATGATGCTGTGATAGGGATACAAAGTGCTACAAAACAGGAAGTGATGGTGACTGGAGCTTCATCGACTAGCAGGTGTTTTACAATAGCTTCATTAAGGGTCAATGTTTTTCCTTTATTCAAAAGAAAGGTAAATGGATGACACTCACTATGCTAGCTTTTTGTTGTATTAATATTCATTCATGGGATGTATGCAATGTTGGCTGGGTCAGCATTTATTGCCCACCACTAACTGCTCTTGAGAAGGAGATGTTAAGCTACCTTCTTGAACTGCTACAGTTCAGGCACATGGGAATCCCCATATTGCTGTAAGGAATTGTGTTCCAAGATTTTGACTTATAGTGACAGTGATATGGTTCAAAATCAGGATAATACGCAACCTAGAGGGAAACTTGCAGGTGGTGTTGCTCCCACACATTTGTTACTCTTGTCATAGATGGTAAAAGTCATAGGTTTGGAAGGTGCAGTTGAAGGAACTTTTGATGAGTTGCTTCAGTGCATCTTGTCAACATTACGTACTGCTGCCATTGTGCATTGTTGGTGAAGGGAGTGAATGGTCAAGGTGGTGTATGGGGTGCCAGTGACCTGGACTTCCTTATCCTGGATGGTGTCAAGCTACCCAAGTGTTGCTGCAGCTGCACTAGGAAGGTATTTCATCACACTCTTAACTAGCACCTTGTAGATGGTGGATAGGCACTGGCAAGTCAGGTGACTTATTTGCTGCAGAATTCCAAACCTCTAACATTCACTTATTACAGCAGTATTTATATGGATGACTGGTTCAGCTCTTGGTCAATGGTAAGGATGTTGATAGTGAGGGATTCACTAATGGTAATGATATTGAATGTCTAGGGTCAATGGTTAGATTCTCTCTCTTGTTGGAAGTGGCCATTCCCTGGAACTTTTGACAATGAATATTACTCACCATTTATTAACCCAACACTGAATCCCATTGAGGCCATATTACATGTGGACAAGGGCTGCTTAGTATTTAAGGTATCATGAATGGTGTTGAACATTGTATAATCATCACACAATTTTACACTAATCTCTTACGTGGAAGCTTATTGAAAGCCTTCTGAAAGTTCAAGTAACACATGTTCACTAGTTACTATGTAAGTTGATTAATTGAACATTGATAAAATAATTCATATAATAGAATTAAAGCAACAAAAACTCAATGCACCAATATTGCTTCCACTACGTAAAAGTAACTTACCATACAATGATTGTGACAATGAAGTGATGGCAGTACAACGCACAATTTATAGCAAAGAATGCTGCACTAAAATTGTTGTGCTGGACAAATAATTGAACAGTAAGAACCAAAATATTTGTTCTCCATTAAATGTGGTGATTTGTTCATTCTATGCTTTGTGACTTGACAATAATGCTGTCCAAAAGATTTAGAGTTGGGTAGAGTGATAAGGGATACTCCGTGCAATAACGTTGTGCCAACCACATAAAGCTAATTAACTACCCAATAAAATTCATGACAATACAGCCTTAAAAGACAACCACCACCCAAACACAATCTGAAAGCACCATGAAATAAGGATGTTGACCAAAGAACCCAATACAGAAAAACAAAATACATAAATTCCAAGAGGTCAACAGTGGATTGCTCGTTTCCTATACTGTGTGCTGCAAACCTGAAGGAATTGCATGTGAGACATTGTACTACCACATTTAATTACAAAAGCTCAGCACAGCACCAACAGCATGCATCAGAAATTTCGCCTGCATCAATACAGATCTCAACATGCACTTATAATTTACTCAAGTGCTCAGTTCAACTTTCAGGCACAAACATTGTCAGAAATACCCACTACTTCTTTCTTGGCAATATTTGCAGGTTCAGTTTCTAAGATTAGTTTGAGTATATTAGGGGTGTCAGTGACCAGCAGTTTATGTTCTGAGATTAACCTCAAGAAATTAGGAGTGTCAGGCATTGGCACATGCTGGTCTGCAGGGGATAAGAAGGAATGCTAATGCAGTATTCATAATCTCTCTTGAAAGTCATTCCAGCAGTTTATAAAACATATTCGATTTTCTGGGCATAATTATGTTAAAACACATCTTTCAATAAATACCATTCTAACTACACATTCTACATACACAATATATTTTATACAATACTGAACGCTACATGATGCATCCGAGATAAAGAAAAAAGCAAAGATGGAGTCTTTCAATCCTCAGTAGATAGAGGACTAGTGTCAGAAGACTGAATTACTCTATTGTACGTGCTCCCTAACATTAACCAGACAGATAGTGGGCACAAAGGAAGAAACACATGAAGCTGCCAGAAGGGCATGGTGATAATCAAGGGAACATTTAACCTACACTCCAACTGAAAATGTAAGATGGGCAAAGGTAGTCTAAATAAGTAGTTCATTGCATATTTTCAGGATAGTTTCTTCGAATGGCATTCTCTGGAGACAACCAGACTACTGACCTGACTGTAAAACTGAAGTCTTCATCCCTGCTACCTCTCTGGTGAAATTATTCGAAGCCAATGCCAACCCATCTTAAAGACTGGGGTCCAAACTTCTGAAGTGAGCATGCCAGTCAATAATCCAAAAGCGATAAACAAATTGCAAAAATACAGCAGCTTGCTGTCTTCACATATGTTGATGATTGGGTTTCAGATAAAAGTAAATACTTTTGCAGTTAAATGAATTGTAGTGTAGAATCTATAGATTGAGCTCTAATTCCCTTTTTCAGATACCAAGCTTCAAGATGTTTATATTGTTTACCTCATTCCTTTGCTAATATCAAAAAAAATTGTTAGAAGTATCTGTAAATTCATCCATCCCTATCTCTGATTCTAGAATTGGTTTGAATATATTAGAGGAGTCAGTTTATACTCTGACATTAAACTGAAGACATTAGGAATGTCAGGAGTTGTCACATGATGGTCTTCAGTGGAGAAAAGGGATTATAATGTCTCTTGAAATTAACTCTAGAGATTTAGTGATTAATATATTTGATTTACACTAAACCTAACCCTACCATTGTATTGAAGCACTTTTATTATCATTTGATGGATTCCAAAGTAATTACATATTTTGTGTCTAATTCATAGTTCATAGACTAATAAACTCTACATAATGCTTCCAAGATAACTGAATGAAGCAAAGCATGAAACAGCATTGATGATCCATGATGGTTAAAAATTTGCATAAGGACACTGCATGCTTGCTAAAGTTATATTCAAGAAAAGGTTAAGGAGAAGCCTGCCTAAGATTAGTTATGGGAATTACTAAACACCATTAATAAGTAAAAGATAAACTTCCATTTGGAAAGCAAAGGAGGAATGAAGGAACTCCAACATCACCTTGTTAAAAGACTAATTTTGTCTGACTAATTGAATTATATTGTGATGTAGTAACCAAAAAGGATTATAGGAGTGCAGTGTCGGAGATGCATACCTGAATTTTCGAAAGGCATTTGAGAATTTTAAATGAGAGGTTCAGGCAACAAAGCAGATCATAACACAGAGGTGCATGGAAAATTCTTATCATCTGTACTTCAGCTGAAAACTGATATCTGTGTCATTTGTTAACTGACTTTCATGTCAGATTTAAACAGTTCTCCGTGTACTCTAAATGCTCAGAGTTTTCAATATAAATATTCCATTCTCTTTTCACCTTTTTTCTAAGAAAACTCATCCCAGCTTCTCCAGTCTCTCCACAATACTTCATCCCTGATACCTTTCTAATGAATTTATTATCCACTCACCCCAAGACCTTGTTGTCCTTCTTAAATCTGGGGTCTAAACCTCATGCAATGAGCATGTTAATCAAATAATCCAGAAGAAATGATCAAATTACATCACATGAGAAATGTGGCAGTTGGCTCTCTTCATATGTTTATGCAATGTCAATGAGCATATTTCTTACATAACTAAACCACTCATCTAACTGTAAAAGTGTGGCATAGAATCTGCAATGTACTCCCTATTGGCTTTTGCAGCACAACCCTCAACATGCATATACTGTTTATTCCATTGCTTTATCCACAGTAGGTATTGTCAGAATTTACCTGTAAATTCATCCTTCCCTATCATAGTAGGTTCAGGTTCTGGGATTGGACTGATGAGATATGGAGAGTCAGTGACCAGCAACTCATTGTGCGAGATTGGACTGAATGGAGTTGGGTTCTTGTGGCCTTCTAAGGATAAGAAAGGATTCATTTACAAAAATCGTAATTTCTGGTGAAAATAATCCCTTTTTTTGATGAACGTAGATATATTTCTGGACATCAATGAAGCACACCTCCCCCTCACCTCCATCCAAGGCCCCAAAGGATCGTTCCACATCCAGCAAAGATTTTCCTGCACCTCCAAACACCTCATTTACTCTGTCTGTTGCTCTAGATAAGATCTCCTCTACATTGGGAGGGGGGCAGGGAAGGGGGCAGCACGCCAATATGCAGAACATTTCACAGAACATCTCCTGGACACACACACCAAACAACCCCACCACC
Source organism: Chiloscyllium plagiosum (assembly GCF_037043375.1). NCBI lineage: Eukaryota > Metazoa > Chordata > Chondrichthyes > Orectolobiformes > Hemiscylliidae > Chiloscyllium > Chiloscyllium plagiosum. The sequence goes on from NW_028270150.1 coordinate 36,870,783, forward strand.
CTGTGGCCAAACACTTCAACTTCTCTTCCCACTCCACCTAGGACATGCAAGTCCTGGGCCTCCTTTACCACCAAACCTTAGCCACCCAATGACTGGAGGAAGAATACCTGATCTTCTGCCTTGGGACCCTCCAATCACACAGAATCAATGATGATTTCGCCAGTTTCCTCATCTCCCCTCCCTCACTTTATCCCAGATCCAAACCTCCAACTCGGCACCGCCCTCTTGAACTGTCCTACCTGTCCATCTTCCTTCCCACCTATCCGCTCTAGCCTCTACTTTGACCTATCACTATCAACCCCCACCTTCATCCACCAATCACATTCCTAGCTACCGCCCCCAGACCAGCCACTCTTCAATTTATCTCTCAGCCCCCTTGCCACCCCCCCAAACAGTTCTGATGAAGACCTCATGCTCAAATCGTCAACTCTCCTGCTCCTCGGATGCTGCCTGACTTGCTGTGATTTTCTAGCACCACTTGTTTTGAGTCCGATCTGTAGCATCTGCAGTCCTCACTTTCTGTCATCAATGAAGCACTGTTGTAATATTTTGTCAGCGTGATAATTATTAAATACACTTTAAATTTAAAAAAACACACACACACAATAAAACATTCCATTAAATACATGTTGGGGCTAAAGCTTATGCTTTTTTTTGGTTAAACACAAACTATGCCGACATTTTTGGAGGAATTCTCAGAGCTATAGTGAGCTTTCTTGCTGTATCTTATCAAAAGTGCCTTATTAACTACCTACCCTACCCACCCAATTCACCATCTGTCAAAAGACCGCTGCCCTCACACTCAACCCTTGTTTAAAAGGCTGCAATGGCAATTCTTCATTGCCTCTCACTGGCAACATAATGGCACAGCAGTTATAAAGCCATTCTGCTCACGTAGGCTTCTCAAATACCATTCTATTCTCTCATCTTTGTCACTCCTTAACTACCAATCACACAGTTTACCAGTCTTTAGCTACATCCCAACTATACACCCAAAGTCACTGCTACTCTGTCCCAATGTCTACTGGAAACTGGTATCATGTCACTGGCCAGTAAGGGGACATCACATAGAGGCAAGCAAATCAGATAATGCCAAATATGAACTCGTGTTAACAGCCAGCAAGAGTGAACCAAATGGTTGCAGTATGACCATTACAATCCATGATGGCCTTCTGTGCCCAGCTCTTAACCTACTGGACCCTGGTGACAATCAACTCCAGTCCTCCTTATAACACCCAATTCAGCTGAGCTCTGACATCCACAAGGAGAGTTTTCTCTTGCTCGATATCCCTATCCTTTTCCTCAGACACTACATTTGTTCCACTAGTTCCTTTGCAACTACTAAATTGCTTCATTGCCTGTACTGATCATGCAGAATGCAATAGAAATTGACACCGGTTCCACTCACTCTGGACATTGTTCCAGCCGTTTTCCAGTTTAAGTTTGCATCAGCAGGGAATGCAGCCTTCAGTGGATGGTTCACTGTGCGCAGTAGGGCTTAATTTCCAATGCACTACCTCAGTGTGCCATGATAGGATTCTATTGTAATTACATTTTGTGGCTAATAATATATTACGCACATCACTAAACTCTACCTAATGAATGGAAGATTTTTTGAACGAAGCAAAAGGTAGAAATCTCTCAGGCTGTTAATCACAATCTTTCAATCCTCATTGCATAGAGGCTGTCAGAAGACTATATAATTGCTAATGTTATACACAATAAAGGACTAGTAAGATATTAGCAAACTATTGAGCGGTCAGCCTAACATCAGGTGGCAAAGTTACTGATAGCCATTAATAAGGACAAAATATGCTTTCATTTGGAAATGCATCAGTGAAGCAAGAAGATTCAACATGACTTTGTTAAGGACTAATGGTACCTAACTTAATTTGCTTGCTCAGTCTAGTAACAGGGAAGATTGGCCAAGTTAGTGAAGTAAATGTACAGTTTGTCTGGATTTGCCCAAAACATTCAGGAAAGTGCCATTCAACGGGCCTGTTGAGACGGAAATCAATGGAATTTAGAATGCAGAAGTGATATGGATAAAAACTGGTGTTAAACAAAAAGTGATTGTAAATGGGATGTGGCTTTCAGTGGTGTTACCCATAGGTCAATTTTGGGTACATTGCTCATTTAGAACAATCGGAAAGAGTAATGTTAAAACATTTATTGATGGAACAAAATATGGCAAATTAATAGATCATGCTGAGAACAATTATTGGTGCAAAATGACATCGGGTGGTGAAATGGGCAGATGTATTATCGGTGTTGAGAAGAGGGATGACATATTTTGATCCAATTTTGAAAGTCTGTATGCTATATATAATATAACTTTGAAACACTAGAATGAGCAAAAGACTTACCACCATACATATAAATCTTAAATCTGAAAAGCCAGCTAACAAATTTGTTAAAATAGCATTTAGATTATTGAAATTTATACAAAGACAAATAGAATACAAATGTAAAGGGAACACTTCAGAGCATTAAAATGCCCTGATTAACCAGTTGCTAAAGTCAATTTGTAGTCAATTCTGGGCATGAAACTGGAGAAGAGCTATAAAGGCTAAGAAAGGATGTAACGGTCTTAAAGTTTCAAATGAGTCATACCAGAATGTTACGAGGAATGAGGCACTTCCATATAAAGGTAAAATATACTTTACACGATAATGAAAGGCTTTCATACAAGACTAAACCAAACACTGATTTAACTATAAAAATATTGAACAGCATTTACAGACTTTGCACTAACTGTCTGGAATGATAGCATAATTTTTAAACATTAATTTATTCTTTACCCTATTGCTTTGTACATTTCAAATATACAAGTATTATCGAAAGTACCTGTAAATTCATCCTCTCCTATCTTAGCAGGGGCAGATTCTGAGACTGAATTGAACATATATGGAGAGCCAGTGATCGGCAGCTCATGATCTGAGGTTAAAGTGAATACATTACGAGTGTCAGAAGTGGGTACCTCATGGTCTGCTGTGGATAAGAAGGAAGCCAGATACAAAATTCTTAATCTCTCGTTAAAATAATCCCTGTATTGCTTTACGTAATGTAAATTTGTTTGTGGACATCACTTTAGAACTTTTGCAATGTCACACCATTATAATAACCATTGCAAGTAACCAAATACTGCACATAATAATTTATTACTTTCAATACTAAACCAAATGCTAAATTATATTCAGTGCATAAAGCAATTAATTTAACTTCCTTCAAAACAATTCATATAAATTCTAATATGCTAGCAGACACTCAATTCAGCAAAAATCACCCCTTCATGTAAAAATGAACTAATCACCCAAAAGACATGGCAATACATGATAACAGATTAATAGACACTTTAAAACAAAAGGTCCTTAAACCTTAGGAAATAGCATGCTGATCAAATAATCTACATGTGAAAAGAAATGCACAGTGATTCTTATAATCTAAGTTTTGTGTAACAAATGTAAACATCTTCCACAGGTTCATAATACAAAAACAGATACCACATGCAGTAACATTGCTTCCACCACAAAGCTAATTACTATCCAACAAACATTGTGACAGTGCAGTTTGAAAGTCTCCCTCACGCCAAGCACAGCCTCAAAGCTCCAGGAAATAAGGTGTCTATCAAACAATGTGAAGCAAAATGCCTAAATTTCAGTGCATTACCCATTTCATTTACTCTGTGCCACAACACTGAAATGAGTTGCATGCGAGACAGTTTACTGACTATCACACATATTTAAATGTAAAAGTGTAGCATAGCACCTTTAGCACGTGTCAGAATCTTCTCTTGCATTAACACACCAGCTCAACATGCATCTATTATAATTTGCTCCATTCAGGATTCATGTACCAGACAGACACAGTCTCAGAAATACCTTTTATTTCTTTCTCCGCTATCTCTGCAGGTTCAGATTCTGGGATTGATTTGAATACATTAGGGGTGTCAGTGGTCAGTAGTTTATATTCTGAGGTTAAACTGAAGACATTAGGAGTGGCAGGAGTTGGCACATTATGGTCTGCAGGGGATAAGAAGGAAGTCAGATACAAATTCATGTTCGCTTTTGTAAATAATTCCAGTGGTTTATTGACAGCTATTTTTGATTTAGTAGTATATAAGTGCATCAAAATGCTATTGATTTTAATTGTTCATTATCTCTTTAAATAGATTCTATTGTAATTACACATTGTAAGCCCATGAATACATTTCATAGAAAACTAAACTCTACATGATGCAGCTGAGATTGTTGAAAAAAGCAAACAGGTAGAAACAGTGCAGGCACTGGTGACAGTCTTACAATCTTGGACTGGAAGATTCTGAATGTTAATAATAGAAAGGTTTAGGGAGAAAATAGGAAACTACCGACCAGTCAATCTAACATTGGTGATGGGAATGTTGCTGAACACCAAAGCGATTCAGCCTTGTTCCATTACCCTTTCCAGTTATTACAAATGAGCTCCATGCAGTTGCAAGGAGCAACAAGTTTACCAATGACACAGAACTTGCCTAAATAATAGATCTTGTTGAAGATAGTTGCAGATGACACAGACAGCATGGAGAAAAGGGCAGAACCATTATTAGTGTGGAGAAGTATGAAATGATGCACTTGTAGAGATAACTAATTTTGAGGATTGAAGTTGGTGACCACTTAGTGCATAGAGAAAATGATTCCTTTGATGTTTGGTCAATGACAAGTGATCATAGATTCCAAATAAATTGCAAATGTTCTAGATGGTATAGTGAGAACATGCTGTTTCCCCCATCAGAAGTTGTCAGGATCTGGAACATTCTACATGATATCTCATGGGGCTGGATTGGGTGAGCTATTTTTCACTCATGGGTGAAAGTGAGGACTGCAGATGCTAGACATCAAAGTCTAGATTAGAGTGATGCTGGAAAAGCACAGCAGGTCAGGCAGCATCCAAGGAGCAGGAAAATTGACCTTTTGGGCAAAAGCTAATTCCTGATAAAGGGCTTTTGCCCGAAACGTTGATTTTCCTGCTCCTCCAATGCTGCCTGACCTGCTATGCTTTTCCAGCATCGCTCTAATCTAGACTCTATTTTGCACTCATGCAGAGTTTCCCTGTCTCCAGTAAAATGGGATTTGGGAGTTCCCGCTGTGTAGAATCTGAAATATGAAGGTTAAACTGAGAAAAACAAATCTGTAAGGACTGGAGGTATAGGGACACAATGCTGTCAGGGAGGGAGATCCAGGATTTTGACCACCATTAGTGAAGGAACAGTGATATAGTTTCAAGTCAGAGTGGTGTATAAATTGGAGAGGAACTTGTGGGTGGCTGCATTCCAATGAATTTGCTGTGTGTCCTTCCAGGTGGTTAAAACAATGGATTTGAAAACTGCTGTCTAAAGTGTTTTGGCAAGTTGTTGCTGTATCTCATTGTTGGGCCACACTGCTGCCTTTGAGCTTTAGTTGTGTCGTGAAAAAGTGTTGAAGGTGTCTGGAGGGATGCTCATCAAGTGACTACTTGGTTCTGGGTAATGCTAAGCTTCTAGACAGTTGTTGAAGCTGCAGTCATCCTCGATACTCAATGAGTTTAATTGGCAGATGAAGCGGGTATGGATGGTGAGGGAAAGCAAGCACTATGTTAGTCCAGGAGTATAAAAAGCCACGGGAAATGTGAAGAGGACATTATGTTGTGTGGATTGACATGAATTGGGCATAGTGAATGTGAGGGGTCAATGTTAGAAAGATAAGGTAGCCCTTTGGATGTGCTCCCGGGACTATCTTTTATAGTAACGCCAATGTGCACAACTTTACTTATTCTATTGAGTTCACTTCCAAGGCACAGATATGTTCTTAAGTACCTGTGATTTCTTTCTCTTTTGGTTTAACAGGATCAGAATCAGGGGAGGAATTGAATGCATGTGGAGAATCAGTTAATAGCAACCCATAGTCTGAGTTTGAACTGAACGCATTAGGGGTGTCAAAGGTTGGCACCACAGGGTCTGCAGGGATAAGAAGAATAAAATTCTTACATGATTTGTGAAAATAACACCTGTCATGTTGATAAAGACTGAACATCATTACAGTGCAGTACAATTAGGCTTTTGTTTTATAATAACTTTTAAATGGGTTTAGGAACAATTATTTAATAAATAACAATATTTTGCATACAGTATTAAAAGCCACAAACATGTGTAGATTTGTTCATTCAGTTACAACTAATTTTTTTCATACTTTTCATTTTTTAATCCCATTGTTAACCCATTTCACATTTGAAAATGATCACAACCCCTCCATGAAACGTTGTGTTGGGAAGAAGACTTGAGAGCATGGGGTGGAGTGGGAAGAGAAAGCCAATGAGTTGGGGGGCGAAAAGTGAATGAGAGGGTAGGAGGCAGGCTGGTACTGTGCAGCAACCATTGTTACCTCCGAGATCATGACCCCAGAATTTCAGCTTTCAACCCCACATGAAACCCTAGCACCTGCACTGGGAAGCCCAGGATAAATAAGACAATCCAGCAACCTTGTATAATTATGTCTTTTACACAGAAGAAACAATTAATATTATAACAGCATAGTCATTTTAAGTTGTCTGAAACTTTACAATCAAGCTTCAGGTTCAGGGTTTGGAGTTGGACTGAACATATAATGTGAGACAGTGACTGTCAGCTGTTAGTCTGAGATTGAACTGAATATATTGTGAATGCCAGTGGTTGTTAGCTGATGGCCTGCTGCAGATAAGAAGAAATCCAAACTCAAAATTCTTAATCTCTCATGAAAATAATGTTTGTGCCTTTTGATCAACATATTTGTTTCCTGGGCATTAATATCAGAATGCTGCAGAATTGATTCATTCCGTTAATAAAGTAATTGATTCTGATGTAGCCGTATAATGCACACTTAATACACCTGATAGTAAACCAAACTATGCATAATGTAATATGTATTTATTCAATACTATGTTCCTCAGTTCTTACAATGCTTAAGTTCCAGGAATCATATAGTAGATTGATTATTGTGCAACAAGAGTGAATGTGTTTCACTAAAAAAAACTGCATTAAGTCTATCTTATGCACAAGTAATTTAAACACTATCTTAACTATAAAAAAGTGGCAAAAAATCTACAGCATTTGCCCTGGCCATAAATTAATGCATAAAAACCTCAACAGGCACTAATGATTACTTACTCCATTTCTAAGTTCACAAAGCACAAATATTATTGTAAATACCTGTAACTTCTTTCTGTCCTATCTTAGCAGCTTCAGAATCTGGAATTGGATTGAACACATGTGAAGAGGCAGTGACTGGCAGTTCATAGTCTGGGAGGAAACTGAACACTTTAGAAATGTCAGAGTTTGGCACTTCATAATCTGCTGGGGATAAGAAGGAAGCCAAATACAAAATTCTTAATCTCTCAGGTGCATCGTTGCAAGCATTTGTATTACTGGATATTATTACAATGTTGCAGAATTGACCTTATTCTTTCATTATGTTAACATTAAATGGATTGCCAGACACATTACTGCCAAAGCATGTAATCTAAACTTCATGACTGAAGCACATTGTTCAAATAATCCAGAGATAAGCAAAATGCTTACATTCCAAAATAGATACAGTATATTTTATAATTATTGTGTAATGATAATGAATGGATTCCACATAAGACAGTGAGTCGTCTATAAAATATGCTTTATACACAATTAAACCAACCACTACATTTAACGGGAAAAGTTTAGGTATCAAATGTACTGAATAGGCCCTAATATGCTGTCACAACTTAAAGCTGAGCATGCACTTTTGATTATTTACTGCATTTCAGTGTCCACATGAAGAGGACAGCATTGTTGGAAGTACCCTTTTCATAGTAGAATGTTCAGATTCTGTAACCGGATTGAGCTCATATCATAGAGCCATACACCACAGAAAAAGACCCTTTGGTCCAATCAGTCTATGCAGACTATAATCACAAGCTAAACTACTCCCGCCTGCCTGTGTTTGACCCATATTCCCCTAAATACTTTTTATTATTGTATTTGTCTAAATGTCATTTGAATGTTGATACCATACCCTCATCCACCACTTCCTCTGGAAGTTCATTCCACACACAAAATACACTGTGTAAAAAGAAAAAACTTCCCCTCATATCTTTTTAAAATCTTGTTCCTCTCACCTTAAAATATGCCCCGTAGTTTTGAAATCCCCCACCCTAGGGAAAAAACGCCTGCCATTCATCTTATCTATAATCTTCATTATTTTATTACCTTGTAAAAGGTCACCTCTCAACCTCTTACACTCCAGTGAAAGACATCACAGCTGATCCAGCCTCTCCTTATAACTCAAACCCTCCATTCCCAGTAACATCCTGGTAAATCTCTTCTGAAACCACTCCAGTTTCCTATAACAGGGTGATCAGAACAGCTCACAGTACTCCAAAACAGGCCTCACCAACCTCCTGTACAACATCAACCTGATGTCCCAACTCTTATATTCAAATGCCTGAACAATGAAGGCAAGCATGCGAAATGTTTTCTTAACCTTAGCGTGTCTTGCCCGTAGCTGCTCAAGGTTTCATAGGAGGCTCCAAAGCACTAAAGATGTCACCAAGACAGGGGATGAAACGTCTGCAAATCAACACCTCAACTCAGTGAACATACCCACAAACACGGCTTTCTTAACCACCCTGTCCAACTATGATGCAAACTTCAAAGAATTATGTACTTGAACCCCTAGGTCTCTCTATTCTCAGTAGTTCATCAAACAAAATGAATTTCAACAATAGACAAATGACCATTTCATAAACTATGGATAAATCTTGTCATATGCCCAATTTAGAAGCCAATCAACACAGCTTTGTAATATAATCAATTCCATAAGGTTTATAATGGATTGACTTATTTATTACATGAGCCAAGTAACATCATGCAGTGCCTATACAACTATTAAATCACTTAAGTGCAAAATAAGAATACAGTAAATTCCATGTCTCTCTCTCTCTCTCTCTCTCACACACACACACACGCACACACGCACACACGCACACACGCACACACACACACACACACACGCACACACGCACACACACGATTCTATCCATGATATTCACAATCAGGTTACCCCTCAACCTCCTGCCTTCAAGTGAAAACAACCCCAGTCTATCCAACCAAAATTAAAATCTTCCATATCAGGCAACATTCTGGTAAGCCTTTTCAGTACCCTTTCCAAAGCATCCACATCCTTCTGGTAGCGTGGTGACCAGAACTGTACACAATGATCACATTATAATAAAATCTTCTTTATAGAAAGGCATGAATCCCTTTTCTATTTATTGACATTTTTACTTACTAGATAAATTAATTTCAACTAATTTCATTAAGGCATCTTACTTGATGTGCTCCTTTTGAATATTTTTACAGTTTTAATTCCTTACACTGATGGAGCAACGTTTTTACTAAAATCCGATCTTGACATTTTGGAGGAAATGTGATCTATTTAGTAGAAAATTTAGTCAATGATGTTTGTCAAATACAAATCTTTTTTACCAAATCTATGCTGACTTTCATTAGTCCATAATTTCCCAAATGTCAATCAGTCTCATCCCCACTGATACATTATCCCTGAACAAAAAGGAAAATGGCCACTCCTGTTAATAGTGACTTGCTATTGTCAAGTTTGTCTCCCTTCCATTTACTGAATGGGGTAAGACAGTTACAAACCTCTCGTCTTTGGGAATGGCCCACATATAAAGGAGAGCTGGAATAATGAGGACAGAGTCTCCATATTTTCTAGCTTTCTTTTTCTCAGCAATCTAGAAGTTATCCAATGTACCACAAGCAACTTTTCTACTTTGAGTGCTTACTTATCTAATTTTATCCAATCAAATCTATCCACCAAGTTCTCCTTTAGAGTGACCTTGGCAGCAATAGCTTCTTTCAAGAAGGCTGATCCAAAGTTCTTGTAATAACTCAACCGCCCTTTGCTTCTGTAATAAGATTTCCTTTACAAACCTAATCGAAAGTACCAATTGCCTTTAAATGAAATTGTCCTTCCACCCACCCTTTACACCTGAACCAGAGCAAAATTGGCTTCTAAATTGGGTATATGACAAGATTTAGCCACAGTTTATGAAATGTATAACTAGGTCTATTGTTGAACATTAATTTTGGTTAATGAGCTACTGATCAAATATTTTTAACTTGGATGAAGTATAGTCCAAGTTAATGAGTGTTTTATTGTGTTTGCTAAACCCCAAGCCCACAAGCAATGCCAAGGTACTGGTTTAATACCAACTGCAGATGAGATCATTATAAAGTCATTAATTAAGCCCTCAACTGGTGGTTGGAAGGAAACTTCTCCATGGACCTTCCTGCCCCAACCTGAATGGGATCAAAATAGGAAGGTATAAGGCTCTCCACTTTTCACCTCCCATCCATTGAAATGTCCTTCCGACTAATCAGCCATGCGAAAGGATTCCACCCTTTATGTACTCCATTATCATCACTTGAAGGTCTTATAGCTCAGACATCTTTCCATAACTTGCCTGCAAATTTGATTTTTATTTACCAAATAATCAAATAACAGAAAAGAAATAATCTATAAGATACATGCAGTAGTATAAAAGTTCCTCTTGTTGTCTGTTCAAGAGTGAGATTAAGGCCTGTCATGGACAGGAGTGGAGAGTTGTGCGTGGAGCCCAAAGAGACAGGAGAGGTGCTAAATGAATTATTTTTGTCAGTATTCACACAGGAAAAAGACAATGTTATTGAGGAGAATGTTGACATATGTACAATCATACTAGATGGGATTGATGTTCATAAGGAGGAGGTGTTAGCAATTCTGGAAAGCATTAAACTAGATAAGTCCCCTGGGCCAGATGGGATTTATCCTCAGATTAGCTGGGAAACCAGGGAGGTGATTGCTGAGCCCTTGGCTTTGATCTTTATGTCATCATTGTCTACAGGAATAGTGCCTGAAGACTGGAGGATAGCAAATGCTGTTCCCTTGTTCCAGAAGGGGAGTAGAGACAACCTTGGTAATTATAGACTAGTGAGCCTTACTTTGGTTGTGGGTAAAGTATTGGAAAGAATTATGTGAGATAAGATTTATAATCATCTAAAAAGGAATAAGTTGATTAGAGGTAATCAACCCAGTTTTGTGAAGGGTAGGTCATTCCTCACAAACATTACTGAGTTCTTTTGAGAAGGTGACCAAACAGGTGAATGAAGGTAAAGTGGTTGATGTGGTGTATATGGATTTCAATAAGGTTCCCCACAGCAGGCTATTGCAGAAAATTTGGAGGCTTTGGATTGAGGGTGATTAGTAGTTTGGATCAGAAATAGATTAGCTAAAAGAAGACAGAGGACGGTCTGTCTGATGGGAAATGTTCGTCCTGGAGTTCAGTTACTGGTGGTGTGCCGCAAGGATTTGTTTTGGGGCCACTGCTGTCTTCATTTTTATAAATGACCTGGATGAGGGTCTAGAAGAATGGGTTAGGAAATTTTGCGGATAACACTAATGTTGGTTGTGGACAGTGCGGAAGGATGTTGCAAGTTACAGAGGAACATAGATAAGCTGCAGAGATGGGCTGAGAGGTGACAAATGGAGTTTAATGCAGAAAAGTGTGAGTTGATTCACTTTGGAAGGAGCAACAGGAATACAGAGTACTGGGCTAATTGTAAGACGCTTGACAGTGTGAATGAGCAGAGAGATCTCGGTATCCATGTGCATAGATCCCTGAAATTTGCCAACCAGGTTGACAGGGTTGTTAAGAAGGCTGACATTGTGTTAGCTTTTATTGGTAGAGGGATAGAGTTTTAGAGCCATGAAGTCATGCTGCAGCTGTACAAAACTCTGGTGTGGCTGCACTTGGAGTATGGAGTACAATTCTGGTCACCGCATTAAGGAAGGATTAGATTAGATTAGATTACTTAGATTACTTAGTGTGGAAACAGGCCCTTCGGCCCAACAAGTCTACACCGCCCCACTGAAGCGCAACCCACCCATACCCCTACGTTTACCCCTTACCTAACACTACGGGCAATTTAGCATGGCCAATTCACCTGACCTGCACATCTTTGGATTGTGAGAGGAAACCGGAGCACCCGGAGGAAACCCACGCAGACACGGGGAGAACGTGCAAACTCCCACACAGCCTGAGGTGGGAATTGAACCCGGGTCTCTGGCGCTGTGAGGCAGCAGTGCTAACCACTGTGCCGCCCACGGAAGCTTTGGAAAAGGTTCAGAGGAGATTAGCTAGGATGTTGCCTGGTATGGAGAGAAGGTCTTATGAGGAAAGGCTGAGGGACTTGAGGCTGTTTTCGTTGGAGAGAAGAAGGTTGAGAGGCGACTTAATTGAGACATCTAAGATAATCAGAGGGTTAGCTAGGATCGACAGTGAGAGCCTTTTTCCTCAGATTGTCATGGCTAGCACAAGGGGTCATAGCTGTATACTGAGGGGTAATAGATACCGGACAGATGTCAGAGCTAGTTTCTTTGCTCAGCATAGTAAGGCCTGCAACAATAGTAGACTCGCCAACTTTAAGGGCATTTAAATGGTCACGGATGAAAATGGAATAGATGAGCTTCAAACGAGTTCAACAGGTCAGAGCAACATCGAGTGTCAAAGGGCCTGTACTGCGTTGTAACTTTCTATAGTCTATGTTCTAAGACAAATAGATTGTTTTGGACTCATCAACCACGCCATCCCTTTCCTGTATTATAATCATTTTTTTATGATGAATATCACCACTCTCCCTATTTCTTTCTTTCTTTGTCTCTCCTAAATTTCATATAGCCAGGAATATTACATTCCTCATTCTCCTCTTTGTTTAAAGCCAGTTTACAGTTTTTATAGCACCACACAGGAATGTGTATACCAAAGTCATCACCTTATTTACCAAATAAATGCACTCTCCACCATAAATCCCCTCACATTTCCTCCCTCAGTTTCTGAACTGGACTTGAACAGCCTTTTTCAGTGGCAGTTTTACCTTGGCAAAAAGTCAGATGGCCACTCATTTATGCCCTGAACACTTTGTGGCTTTGGGTGGTCATTTCCAACAGTCCAGAAAATAACCAACTTTCCCTATGATCTACAGTGGTGTTTTCTCTATTTACCTTCAGAGCATGAAAAAAAACATTCAAAACTGGCAAATATCCAGATGAGATCATATTATTGTTATACCTCTGCTTTCTGCTATTGAGTAGTTAGATATTGGGGGTTAGTTAGCTGGATGGCTGGTTTGCAACATCTCCTCTTACCTGAGGCATGGTGTATTATGCACCAGACTTAACCTCCTCAAATTTCATTAATAAGATTGCCTAGATGCCAACGTTTTCTTATTTTTAAAGGCAAGTGGAGGATGATGTGTTCTGGATGCAATTTGATTGGTTAAACTACCAAGTTTGAACCAAAACACACCTTATTCTTACACTTGCTTTAGTTAAATACAAACAAAATAAAGAAGAATTGGACTAGCTTAATGCTATTGGAAAACTTAACAGAATAATAGATAATTTAACTATTGAGCAGCAATTATTCCAATATAATAACATCCCATAAACACACTCTTGGCAAGGGCAAATTGAGTAAAATAGATTGTCTCACATGGAATTCTAGCAGCAGGAAAAGAATCCCAGCTTTTTGCTGTAAAAGAGAGAGAAATAGCAGCTTCCATGCCCAGCTTCAAGACCCTAGAAATACAATCCTGGTTCTGCAGGAGCTGGACTGCACTCTTTCATGCTTCTATTGTTACAACTTTTGAAAAAAAACCCAAGGCATCACAGCTGTTTATTGGCTTGGAACAGGCTGCTTTCCGCCTCTGTCTCTACTTCTCTTCGTAAAACAAAACAGGACAAAATACACTTCTTAAAACCATTGTGTCATCACAGGTGACCCTCAGGTTAAACCACCATTAGTCATCCCTCTATGATGAGAAAGCAGCCCAATGGTCCTCTAGGACAATGGCAGCTTTATCTTTAAGTTAGATATTAGGTTGTGTGGACATGCAGGAAATGTACACAATGCTCTGAATATTAAAAATCAACAACCAGCAACACTGTACACAAGAGAACATCTAAGTCAAGATCCTAATTCTTTTTTTCAATAAAAGTTCTACAAACAAACAGAGCTGTAGAAGGAAAATTTGTGCAGACCAGCACCTGTCATAAACACAATCATGAGTACACCCTCTTACATAACACATTAGATGGTAAAGAGCAATTATAATAAAAAGTTTTTCCATACAAAATGAAGTCATAAATGAAGCCTGTGGGATTAATATTGATGAGAGGAGTACATGTGACACCTTTCTCCTTTAGATTATTAATTTCAGCTACTGAATTTGGATTGATATCATCGCAAATGTCAGGGGTTGGAGTTATGACAATAATGACTAGCTGGGATTGTGTCTCTGCTAAAATGGCAAGGCAGAAATGCTGAGTATTCAAGCAATGTACATGAGAAGAGTAAGAGAGAAATCCTGTGTTTACCCCTGTAAAATCCATGAGATGGATGGCCTGTACCTGTGCACAAAGTATCATTAAATCAGCCTAGCAATGAAAAAGTGCAAATATGCTCCAAAGTAAAGCCACTGCAGTGTAATATTCTGTTGTGAGCAAATTGGAGATGTGCCAATACCGTGCAGCGAGTCTGTTACGTGTTTGATACAAATGCTTGTGGAAGGAGAGGTCAGTATATCATATTCAGATACTGATTTAAATTGTAGAGGAAAGAATTTAATTGTAATGGACAACAAAAGACACATAAGGCAATGATGGTTTTGGCCAATTTAATAGAATATGTTGATACAACTACAGAATGTATATAAAGAGTTATAATTGAAGTCGATTTTCACACACATTTGCTAAGCAAAGTGTTTACTAATGAAATGGACGTTTCCAAAGAGGAGGTATAGGAAATTGGCAGTACTAAAAGTAGATAGAATCACCCATATCTGTTCTTTGGCACAAAGTAACCTTGAGTTGTAGCTGCACCAGGTTGAAACCTCATTTTTAGCTAATCTTGATGCTGGCTCTCCTATCCCCTCTTGCACCGCAATTAACCAAGGTTGATCCCTTAGCTGGATAGAAATGTACAGTGAGGATGCCAGGTCATGAAGTTACAAACTGTGGGTGAATATAATGTGCTCCTGCTGATAGCTTACAGCACTTCACAATGCTCGATCTGAGTTGCTTGATATATTATGAATCTATCCCATTCAGCACAGTGGTATGCCACACCACATCAAGAAGAAAATATTCAGTAAACCATGCAGAGGTCACTCTCACCTATTCTCTCATCAACATATGTATGTGCAGCAGGTAGATTGGTGAGGGCTAGATCGATTAGCTTTCTCTCTCCCCACCTGCCACAAACCCATTCTACGAGTCATGTTCATTCAGACTCAGCAGAAGTGGTTTATCGGGCCATTATTGATGATAACATTTGAAGTCTTTGCCACCTTAGTGCTTTCTCTAGTGTTGTTAAAATGGATTTTTTCTTAAATATGATGCATTCTGGAAAAGAATGAACAATGGAAGGAAATATAACCTAAAAAATAACAACACACAGTTTGCAGAAAGTTTCTTGCCTATTGATCCAAATGCACCATATCAGATGTATGCATAGACCTATTGAAGGGACATTACTTTTTCTTTTCCAGAGTCGATGGGATTTTGAAAGATGGAGAGGTAGCAACCTAAATTTAGAATTGGCAGATGAAGATGAAAAAAAATTAACAACTATACAGCTGTTTTAACTTGAGATTTACAACTTCCTCCAGGACATTTACAGCTGTTATACTAACAGTAGTCTTCCCAACCCAAAATAATATAATCTCTAATTCAAAACATCTCACATTCTTAAACCAATTTCCATTCCATGGTTTTGAAATCAACAAGTCAAGCAACATGAATTTTCCATAATTTTTGCAAAAGTATAGCCGGAAGCTAATAAAGTGAAAGTTGAGCAAGAAATAATGGAGGAGAAAATAAGATTAAGCCGGGGCTCTGGCAGAATGCTGGGAATCCTCTTGTGATACATGCTTAAATCAGGAGTTCATCGCATTGTGGGACTCAGCTTTCATGTCAAAAATACAAACAAATGTGGGCACCTGTCAGGCATGCTGAGGCAGCTTGTTGACTTGGTCGGAACCTTTTTTGGATGAATATCATACCAACAGCTACACTAGGAGGGGTATGGCAGTGAGGAGGAGGGTGGAAACATCAGAATTATAACTTTGATCCAGTGATTTGAGAAATTATATTTTCTTCTTTCCAAAGTACACTGATTCAGTCTAGCCCAAAGCTAATATGAGTTTAAACGTGCTATAAGCATTGGCCACTGCACATAGAACATGGGTTCAAGGTTTTTATAATTTGTGCAGTGTTGCATTTTTCTCCTCAGGAAGTGGTTGCATCAATGCCTTACACCTGTTGTTAGAAATTGTATGTAATAGTAGCAAGGTTGAGCATCTCATTAAAAATAATGTAAATACAGTTGAACTGAAACTTCTGTTCCCTATTCTAAAGAAAAATAGCTACTGGTCTACAATAATCCATACTCAGTTTGAATGAGTGTCTCAATGCACTTTCATTGGTCACAGCAAATTTGAGGTATTTCCTTAGTAAAGATGTTGCAAACATTCATTAATTTAAGCCATTTTAATACAATTTGTAGCTGGCACAGGCAAAATGAAAGAAAGTGCATTAATTTATTTGGTTCCAAACACGTGTCACTTCACAAATTCATCAAAGACAAAGAGATTAGATAACAGAAAGTCATCTTTATCCTTCCATGCAAAATGAAATACAAGAAGGCTGTGTAGTCCAATGGCAAGGATATCTGAAAATTAAGTAAAGTGAATTTTACGAAAAGACAAACGCTACAACAGGAATTATTCTGGTTTAAAGGCAATGATGCATTTCTTCATGGTCCCTGCAATAGCTTAAAACTGATCACAAAGACAAAGTGAAGTAGCAAGCACAGGTTTTCATAACAACTCCAGATAGTTTATTTTTCAAACATTTAAAGACCTAAATATCTTCACAGCTTGGCAGTTCCAATCAATTTATCCATTTTTGATACATATTTATCAATCACAAAGGGTATTTGGTGACTCCCAAAGGGCATCTGACCAAAGGGTTACCCTACTACTTCATAAAATTCTAATAAATTTAGAACTTTTCATGTCAGTTTGTAAGTGTACAAGTCATATATCCAATATCCTTCCAAAAATCAGGTGGGCCTGAAAAACAGCTGCACTTTAAAGTATGCTGTTACATTAATGAAATTTGGATGTACAATGTTTATACTTATCCCTTGCATGAACAGTGGGAGGCAGGTTCACAAGACAGACATCAGACCTTCTGCCTCCACTGCCATTTTTGCTGACACATACAGCCTCTCCAGACGTATTAAAATTCAGGACCTTACCAGTCGAGGAAATTTCTCCCGTAAGCTCCATGTTCTAGACAATGCTCAACAGATATCCAATACTCATCCTACATATAGTGTTTACTCATTTCTCAACAATCACTGGACAAACATAATTCTTTGCTTTGTAATCCTTGGATTATTTAATATTTTCCAAGATACATTTTTATGAATGAGGAAGCCATTACTATTTTTAAATCAATTGAAATATTTTAAGATAGTATTCTTGCTGAGATAAAATGCCTTGTCAAATAACTCGCAAGTAGAAAACATTTTCAAAGATGAATCCAAAATATGTCACTTTGCTTTTATTGGAAAACCATCACCAATTATTCAAAGTTTGATAATTTAAAAGTTGAATCTGTCCCATTCATAAATTAACGTTGCACATGTGAAATTAGTTCAGCCATTCTACACAAACATAATACTGTTGCTGAAAGCATAATGCCCAAACCTCAGTCACCCACATTTAACCAACTAGCTCATTGTGCCTGCTCCAGAGTCAGGGTGTAACTTCTATATTCTGTGACCCTCTCCATGAACTCACAGCCATGCAATCTCTTCTGCATGGTAAGTAAAAGACTATCTATTTCAGTAAATATTCTGGGGAATTTTACCAAAATTAATGAGGTCAATTCAATATGGCAAGAACACTGAGCAATGGATATTGACAAGTATTATATTCATTTCAAGTACAATGCTTATGAGTGCACAATATTAATCTTGTACTACATTCCTTTCGTGTATTATAAGATAGTTCTAAGCTACCAATTAGAAAACAAGTTTCATAAACGATCATAATATACTTCTATTCAAATGGCTCTAATCCACTGCTTGCAAATATACTCATCAAAGTCATTGCTAGGCATGGAGTATTTTGAATTAAGGATGCGATTGCAGATTAGTAATTGTCATACTTCACATATATTAAAATCAAAGTCAGTTCATGTATCTTATTGAGAGTACCTTTGGATTGTTGTGTGTCCATGGCATCATGTTTAGATGTTTTTAAATTGTTGACAGGTGTGATGCTGGAGAATGGTGCCTCAGATTCTGGAACTTATTCAAAGAATACAAAGAAAACATCTCTGTGATCAACTCAACTGCTGTGCAAAATAGTACCTCTGGTAGAAGATAAACACTGTAGTTTGCCTAATATCGTGCCTAATTTATCAGCCAAAAAAAAACAGACGCAGTGGCAAGCATTGCAGAATATAATGATCAAGCCAAGCAGTGCACCTAAATAATACACCTATATCAGTTCAAACATTTTAATTAATTATAAAAACATTCCAATTTCACTTCCATTCAAAATTTAGACTTACTATTACAGTTAATGTGAACATGACCATTGAATCCGATCTGTCAGAAGCTTCAAAACAGCAGAACGATTGTTCTTGAACATATCTTTGAGTCATATAGACTCAGAGTTTTCTAATTTATTATTCTGTACTACTATGCAATACACATTGCAACAGTTCAGTCCTTCAAGGGCATGGAAGTGTATAGCCTAGTTATACTGACAAAGTGACATGGGTTGTATACCAATGATGTACGTGTCATTTTCGAACAAAGTGAAAATCCATGCTATCCATTCATTTTTATGTACTACCTGAAATCTGCTTCCTTTGTGTAGAATCAAATTCATCACTTTTTTTTGATGTGGTAGCTGATGAATCGACAGTGGGGTGAATCTCAGGTTCTGTAATTTAGCAAGAGAAAATCAAAAGCAAATTCTGTCATAAGAACATAAAAGTATAGGAGCAAGTGTAAGGCCATAAACAAATCTGCACTTCCCTTCAACGAAGTTCTATCTGAACACCTACATCAAAACCACTTCACTGCCCTTATTCCATAGTCCTTGACTCCTTTAATATATGAAAGTACATGAAAGATTGCAGACTTGCATGTACTGAACAATTCTGCGTCATTATCCCTTTAGGGGAGAGAATTTAGAAGAGTTACCACTCTGAAATGTATCCTCTTATCAGTCTTAAATGGCTGAGCTCTCATCCTGAGATAAGGGCTCACTAATCAAGCAAAACAACATCTGCATTGTCAAGCCCTCAAAAAACTGTATATGCTTCAATATGATAATTTCTCATTCTTCTGAGCTTCAATCTATTTAGGTCCATTCCTCTACTCATAAGACTGCTCACTCAGCTTAGAATCATTAATCTTTACTATGCATCTACAATGGGAAGTATATTCTTTCTACAGAAGGAAACCGACACTGTATCGTACTTTAAGTTTATCTACAGTATGGAAACAGGCCCTTCAGCCCAACAACTCCATACCGACCCTCTGAAGAGTAACCCACCCAGACCCATTCCCTGACATTTACACCTTATTAATGCATCTCACACTGTGGGCAATTTAGCATGGCCAATTCATTTGACCTGCACATCTTTAGATTGTAGGAGGAAACCAGAGCACCTGAAGGAAACCCACGCAAACACAGGGAGCATATATAAACTCCACACAGACAGTCTCCCAAGGTAGGAATTGAACCCCAGGTCCCTGGTGCTGTGAGGCAGTAGTGCTAACCACTGAGCTACCATGCTGTTCCAAAGCAATGTTTAAGCGTGGTTTTGTCAAAACCTGAGAAAATGCTAATTGATACATTGCCAAATGGCAGGAAATAGAGTCATTTTTCACATTATAAATTTACTGGCAAGTGAAAACATGAAGAAATGAACTATATTGCATATGAACAAGTCATGCATTTAATGAATGAACTACATAGGGCTGATATAGAGTCATAGAGATGTGCAGCACGGTCCAATCCATCCATGCTGACCAGATATCCCAACTCAATCTAATCCCACCTGCCAGCATCCTGCCCATATCCCTCCAAACTCTTCCTACTCATATACCATCCAAATGCCTTTTAAATGTTGCAATTGTACTAGCCTCTACCACTTTTGGCAGCTCATTCCATGTATGTACCACCCTCTGTGTGAAAAAGTTGCCCCTTAGGTCTCTATTATATCTTTCCCCATCTCACCCTAAACCTACACCCTCTAGTTCTGGACTCCCCCACCCCAGGGAAAAGGCTTTGTCTATTTACCCTATCAATGCCCCTCATTATTTTGTAAACCTCTAGAAAGTCACCCCTCAGCCTCCGACGCTCCAGGGAAAACAGCCCCAGCCGGTTCAGCCTTTCCCTGTAGCTCAAATCCTCTAATATGATATAAAAGCAGACAAAAGAACAGATATTTAACCCTTATTTACATTGATTCATTAGATTGCTATCTTATTTCATTGGTTTATGATTATTTAATAAACTGACAACTGTGATATGTAAAGTAGGTCACCTGGTTTCAATACTCCATACCTGGAGAAAACTGATCATATTTTAGACAATTGTTCTGTTAACAACAAATTAATTTATTTAATAAATTATATCTAAATACCAAGTTTATTTTATAATTTTAACTTGACTACTAAAGAAACTTAAAATTCCTGCAACAATCACTAAGAGGTTTGTTTGGTGAGAGTTCAATTTTGTCCTGTGTGCCATCCTGCTAGTGAACAGTTGCAGGGATTCACTGTTTGATAGTCACCCTGTTATCCTCTAACCCTTACCTGCAGAGAGTAACAGATAAAAATGCTTAGTGTTTACAAAAGGCCTTTAATACTCGCTATAACCAGGTCTCCAGAATCTCTCAATATGATTGAAATTTCACCTCCATTGTTTCATGTAGAACATGAAAGAAACTAATGAAAAGTAAGTGAAAGAAGTTATAAAATTTACAAAACGATTCATCCAGCTGAAAAAAGCAACACACGTTAAATTCAAGTTGATTAAGACAAACGCAAGAAGTATATAATCATTCAAATGTAATTATTAAAATGAAAGGTTCGATGGAGACAAAATGAGAACAAATAAAGCATATGTCAACAAACAGTGGATGACACCTTCAAAACTGGTGTTCAATTTTAGTCGGCATACTTAATAAAAAAGAGTATATTGACCCTACAAAACAGCTCATCCAACCATTTAAATATCGCTTTCTACAATGAATTTCATCACTACATCATACCCATTACTACAACTACCTGTGAATTCTTGGTTGTCCATGGCATCAGATTCAGAGGTCGTACGTAAAGTGATAATATTTGAGATGATGGAGGTTAATATCCCATATTCTGCAATGTAGTTTGGAAAAATGAAATAAGTTGTTTGACTGTATGGGATAAATGACATCAACTGTAGTAAAAGACATTTATACTTGCCATTTCAACACAGTTGATTAATTGTTCAGAAGTGGAAAAGACGTAATGTAATAACCACAGAATGAGTCTGTAAAACTGGTCTAAATGTGAAATTTAACTAGTGAGCATCCTTGACAAAACCATCACAACTTGACTTATTCAACACAAAGTCTACAAATTGAATTCAAAATGAGATTGGGACATCAGTTTTGAGACTTTTGCAATCTAATTTGCTTTCAACAAAAATACTATCTTAACAAACGCCAACTCCTTTGGACTTTCCTTGTTCAGTCAATGTATTTCAGGACATGATCAGCTAAGTAATTACACTGTCATCATAAACCTTTACAGTTGTGAACATTGTTACTTCAACAATGGACAGCTTTTACTGCAGGACTCAGAGAATAATAATTGAGGCTATTTGTGAGTCATGGCATATGTATAGCATCTAGATCAGAGAAAGGTGAATTAAAATGGTTTGTAAGTAATTTATGTTTGAGAGTAAATATTGGAGCAAAGCAATCAACATTTTTGTGACTGAGAATATTAACTGGCAGTATAAATGAAGGCAATTGTTTCAAATGCATACGATTTTGATTAATGATTTTTTTCTTGAACCATTTTGAAACCTTTATTATGTAAAAAGTGTTATATAAATGCAAATTGTATTGGTTTGTGTGTGAAAAATATTATGGTACATTATCCCAAAAGCAAAATTAAGGCATAACTGAACAAACTTAACATTGAAGCTTCAGCTCAGCACTAAAAGTCAAAATTTAACAAAACTCTCAAGTTTGCTTTTTAACCAAAATTTATGCGTTGTTACGTTTTCTTTCAATAACCTCATTAGTGACAGTTTAATACAGAGCTGGGGAACACATGTAAGGCTATTTCATCCTATTCCCTATAACATCAAGTTAAAACAAAGTAAAGACTAAGTTCTTATAAAGAGACGTTTATAAAATAAAGTGGGGCACGGACAGGATGAATGGCCAAGCACTTTTTCCCAGGGTAGGGGAGTCCAAAATTAGAGGGCATAGATTTAAGGTGAGAGAGGAAAGATATAAAAAGGACCTGAGGTGTAACGTTTTCACACAGAGTGTAATGCCTGCATGGAATGAGCTGCCAGAGGAAGTAGAGGAAGCAGGTACAATTACAATTTAAAAGGCACCTGGATGGGCACATGAATAGGAAGGGTTTAGAGGGATATGGGCCAAATGCTGGCAAATGGGACTAGGTCAGTTTAGGATGTCTGGTTGGCTCAGAAAAGTTGGACCAAAAGTGTCTGTTTCTATGCTGTGTGACTCTTTGGCTCTATGAGACTAATGTCTTTCAAATTCTACATTGGATCCGTAAGTTTTCCTCTATGGATGTTTTCTTCTTGGAATCAAGATCTTTCCACATCATAGGAGCAAATTACTGCAGATGCTGGAATCTGTACTGAAAACAAAAATGCTGGAAATCACAGTGGGTCAGGCAGCATTAGTGGAGAGAGAGCAAGCTAACTTTTCAAGTCTAGATGACTCTTCATCAGAGCACTGTTGGTGTGCTCTCCCTCCACGGATGCTGCTTTACTCACTGAACTCCAGCATTTTTGTTTTCAGCTCTTTCCCCACATCTTTCTCCACTAAAGATACAGGACTCAGTCACTATAGCATGTTCCTTAACAGATGCTTCTGAATTCATTGAACAATCAATGCAATTTTCATACTCAATAATCATGGTATTCTCTGCTATTGCTATTTGCCCTCTGTCCACTCTTCTCCCAAGGTGACACTGAGAATCTTTGTTATTTGCACACTGACTCTAACCTAGGATAGTAAATTTAGCTTTAGACTTGATCTAGGCAGCAAATTTAAGGTGGACCAATTTTGTATTGTTATTTGCTACTGTTAATTTGGAATATAATAAATCTTAAAACAATGCATAGAAATTTATGATGCGTTCACTGCCCTCAACTTTAGTTTAAATGTTTTTTTTTACACGCAAGCAAAGTGCAGCCAGATATGTATCTGATTTACTAAATCTAATATTCACTGGTCAAAAAATAAAGCAGAGTTTAAAAAAGCCTGAAGGGAAAAGCAAACCAGTATTTTGTGTTGGTCCCTTCTAACAGTGGACCTCTGGATCGCAGTTTCAAAACAGATGGCCACTCCCTCACAGGAAGTAAATGAACAATGGTTTTATAAGGACAAATCCGTTTAAACAGCTAACAACAGAACCAATGCTATTGTGACATTAGCTAGCAGAGATCATGAAAAGAAAACAAACTGCTCAGAGATAGTTGGGCGTGGAGGGGCTGAATGACAGATCACAAAAGCAATGGGCGTGGAGGGGCTGAATGACAGATCACAAAAGCAATGTACCTTTTGGGTAAAAGGAGAGACATATAGATAGAGAACAATGTCATTTGACATAGAGCTTTTCAGACAGAAAATTTAGATCCTGCTGAATAGCGTGGATTGAAAAGATAAAAGCAGAGTGACCAATTTATGGGATGGATAAGAAAGAATGGAAGTAAGAATGTAAGAAAGAGAGGAAGAGTCTTTTGAACAAGAGATGGCATAAAGAGAAGAAAATCTCTGTCATGGAACAACAAGATTTATTGGGGGGTGAGGGTGTGGTGATGCATGATATCTGACCTTATGGGAATCATACTGGCCAGCTGCTCTTATGGGTTAAAAAGGACTTTCTCACTCAATGCCACAATAGATCAATCAACATTGCATAATTTTGGAGTACTGTTACTTAAGTTACATGGGTTAAAATAGAATTATCAAAAAGAATGTTCATATAAATAGATGTTTGGTAGTACAGAACTTGAGTATTATTGAAAAAACACATTTTTGAAGCTTTTTTGTCTTGCTCTCATCAGAACAGTTCAGATAAATACAAATTCATGGGGGAAATCAACATTGATACTGCATGAGAGGAGTGTCCTGATTGGTGCACTCTTCATGACAATGCCTCTACCAATTCACACTGATCAACAGTTAACAACCAAGTTGTGTTTTAATTTTCAACCAGTAGATTGACTCTGATTGGTGAGGACCTTGTTCTGAGAAATTAACTATGGAATGGCTGTCAGCTATTTTATGGAGTTTAAACAAGTGCAATGTCTTTACATGTTCTGTCTGTTTGCAAATAACAGGGCCCTATGTATTAATCTATGTAGCTTCTATTACCCATAAGTGTATCACATTGAGCCCAACTGACAATCCTAAATTGGTTGTCAATGTAATTTCTCACATACTCAGGGTTGTCCAGCTTATGTAGACAGGGTGACAGTGATATAGTGCTAATGTCATCACACTAGCAATGAGTCTTGCGCTAATGCTCTGGTATCATGGTTTGAAATCCCACCATGGCAGTTGGTAGAATTTAAAGATATTGATAAATCTAGAATTACAAATGTTTTGGTTGGAAGAGCAGATACAGAAATTAAGTCAAATAAATAAGTGCATCACAAAGCTGAAAACACTGACAAGGGGATAGAAGAACTCACATCATTTAACATTGGAAGCACACTAACTACAGTAATCTGAATAGGAAAAGAAGCAATCAGGGTAACACACAAAGGGACATGATCGGAATACTTGCAAATGTCAGGAACCATCATAATTTAATAAAGGGCTATATGATGGATTGTGAGAAACCCCTCTGCAACATAAAAGGATGTACACCATTGATACTGCAGATGAGATGATTGCCGTGGCTGGATGAGGTAAGGTGCTTTCAAAGACAGACCAGATGCCACTGTTGCACATCAGGGGCTCCATTAATGGGACAAAAAGGCCCCAGCATGAAGGAATGCGCACCAGGTTAAGGGTATTTCACTTTATAATGCACTAGTAAGAACATGATAAAAACAATGACTGCAGATGCTGGAAACCAGATTCTGGATTAGTGGTGCTGGAAGAGCACAGCAGTTCAGGCAGCATCCAAGGAGCTTCAGGCAACTCTGAAAACTTGTAATAATTACACCTATTCTATAACCAATGAGACAGCAAGATGTATGAGCATATGACTCAAATTGCCATCAGGGAAGAAGTCACTTGGAATTCTGTTTCCCTTGCAGAATAAACCTATTGTTTTGTTTAAACCAGCAATCATCTCCATTTGCAGTATCATTTTGGATTACATTGCAAAGTTAGTCTCAATAATATTTTTATGGTCATCAATAGTGATTTTTTAAAATAAAATCCCATCATTTGACTAATACCCTTTAAGGGAGGAAAATTTATCATTCTTACCCAGTCTAGCCTACATTTGACTCCAGACCCACAGCAATATAGTTGAATCTTAACTGTCCATTAAAATGGAAGGTTTGCTTTCAGACGTTTCATCACCATACTAGGTAACGTCATCAGTGAGCCTCCGGTGAAGCACTGGTGTTAGTGACCTGCTTTCTATTTATGTGTTTAGGTTTCCTTGAATAGGTGATGTAATTTCTTGTGGTGATGTCACTTGCTGTGGTGATTGCATTTATTGTTCTTTCTCTCAGAGGGTGGTAAATGGGTCCAAGTCAATGTGTTTGTTGATAGAGTTCCGGTTGGAATGCTTGTGAGTGTCTCTGTTTGACTTGTCTGGGGATGGATGTGTTGTCCCAGTCGAAGTGGTGTCCTTCCTCATCCTTATGTAAGGATACTAGTGAGAGTGGGTCATGTCTTTTTGTGGCTAGTTGATGTTCATGTGTCCTGGTGGCTAGTTTTCTGCCTGTTTGCCCAATGTAGTGTTTGTTACAGTTCTTGCAGGGTCACAGATAATAATCCCTAGAAGCATGGCATTCCAACCAGAACTCTATCAACAATCACATTGACTTGGACCCCATTTACAATGTTCTGAGAAAAATAACAGGAAATGACATCACCACAGTAAATGAACAGCAGGTCATTAACACAGTATTTTGTACCTGATTCCTACTACATGATTCAGCATGTATCCATATAATGTTTGTTTGTTTCTGTGTGTGTGCGCATGTAGAAATGGTTATTACTTTTCTGATAATCTAACAGTTCTTTCTGTAGAGCAATGATGCATGAAGAAGCAGAAGAAAGGAGCAAGAGTCGGCTCATTCAACATCTTGAGCCTGCTCTGCCATGCAGTACGATCGTGGCTGAGGTCAATTTCCTAATCTGACCTCCCCTTGATCTGTTTAGCCATACCTATATCTACTTCCTTGAAAACACAATATTTTGGTCTGAACCACTTCGGTGATAGTGAATTTCACAGGTTTACCATTCTTTGAGTGAATAAATTTCTCCTCCTATCAGTCCTAATAGGTTTATCACTTCAACTGGGGTGGCACGGTGGCTCAGTAGTTAGCACTGTAGCTTCACAGCACCAGTGTCCCAGGTTCGATCCAGCCTCAGGTGACTGTTAGTGTGGAGTTTGCACATTCTCCCTGTGTCTGCGTGGGTTTCCTCCCATAGTCCAAAGATGTGCAGGTCAGGTGAATTGGCCATGCTAAATTGTCCATAATGTCAAGTGTGTTAGTCAGAGGGAAATGGGTCTGGGTGGGTTACTCTTCGGAGTGTCGGTGTGGACTGGTTGGGCCAAAGAGTCTGTTTCCACACTGTAGGGAATCTAATCTAAACCTGTGCCTCACTGATGATGTTACCTGGTATGGTGATGAAATGTCTGAAAATGAACCTTCCAGCTCAGCAAGCAAACTTACATCCAGAACCTCAACCTGAGCTACAAATCTTCTCAAAATCCGCTGTCCACTAAAATGACCTAGAAAACTATTCAGTTCAAAGGCAATTAGGAATGAGCAACAAAAACTGGACTGCCAAAATCCCATTAAAACAAAATATTTTCACGTAATATACCAAAATCAAACAACAGCTACATAGTCATATTATACTTGATTTAAGTAGATTTATAAAGGATTCAATATAGAATGAGAATAAAGAACAATGGATGTGATACAATATGTTTTCCGAGCAAACTACTTCGTTAAAAATCAACGATAAAACAAAATTAGTTTACGGCTCAAGAAATGTATATTACATAAATACTCTTGTTAATTGTTAATTGAAAATGAAATTTACTGTCAAAATGAATTAAGGAATTCTAATTAATGCTATTATTATAACACATAGTAATTATGAACATATTAAACTATGATATGGTACAGTGAAGAAATCATACATATCTATTTTACATATATTAATGGCACTACCTGGGAATTGTTGGTTATTCATCTTATCAGTTTCAGAAGCAGTATGTGAAAATGAGTCTTTGGTGAATGGCTCCTCATGTTCTGTTTTCATTCCCGGAAAAAATACACCTTTTAACACATCTGAAAACATTTCTTCAAGAGGGAACAAAGTACTCACCATCTGTAGGAAAGCTTAATTTGGCCAAAGGAGCACAATTCATGCAAACAGTCGGCAGACTAAATTTCAGATAAGGAATTGTGTAGCAGCTGCACCAATATACCTCATTAAGCAACAGTGCATAAAATCCATGCTGCAACACAAATAAACATATTTTGCACAGTGTCTATGATCAAAGCAAAAGGTGTTGAAATAGAAGGTACACATAATATTCTACATGATGCAGGTAACCAGCCAAAAAAGACACATGGACAAACAACATATTTCTTCCAAGCAATGATTTGTCTCTTATTCAAATAACATGTTGTACCCATGCAAGGTAGGCTTTACTTATCACTGAACACAATGCTTATAAATGCTCTGCTAAGCCGTTGAGCAGACAATGCACTTTGTGCTGGTGCATGCTCATATGTGACAAATGAACATTTCTGTCAGCAGTGAATAAGCCATTGAGCATACTGTACTGATGTTTATATCTGCAAATAATATGCAAAATGAATATGCTCGTTACAGTAGCTACAGCAAAATTGCTTCCCATGCTGTATTTGCTCAGCTACCTGTGAACTGTTCCGCGTCTGTGACATCAAGTTTGGAAGCCAAATTTGAACTGGACGAAAATGAACTAGTAGCAGAAGGAAACTCAGGTTCTGCAATGTTGTTCACAGAAACAAAAACAAATGTCTGATTGCTAATAATATAGAAATTCATAGCAATTGTGTTAATGATTTTATGAAGGTATGAATGATGGTAAACAACAAAAGACCTGGCCCATCATCCCGCTCCACACAGTTATAATATCTTGTGTATCACAGTGTACACATTCCAACCTCTCCAAAAAACCAACTCCTATAAGACACCTTATACAAAACTCAAGGTAATTTGGGCAACAACTCAGAAATGTGTCCATCGAACAACTTCTCATATTCCCACCCCAACACCACCCCTCAAACATGGTAACTAGTCAAGAAGTTCACTCTAATCATGAATTATTTCTAGTACCTACCTTTTAGAGGAGATAGCAAAGGACAAAAAGTCACCAAATTGATAGTAAGTAATTAAATAAGAATATGCTATCAATTGATAGTATTTCATTTGGCTAAATAAAATGCGCTCTGTCAAAATCTATGACAAATGCATTTTAATCTCGTGGAAAGACTTCAGGTTAAGGACAAAAATATTAAAAAACAGCATCTAAGAGATGGATAGAGTACTGAAAATTCATTCAATTTTGAAATGCATAACTCATCTTGCATAAACCATTTAAAATGATTTTAAGGCAAAGGCATACACTTAAACTGCGATTTTTGGTTTTAGACCCAAAACTTCCTATTGTCTAATAATCAATAGAATTCAACCAATGAGAGCCAATTAAAGGAAACAGAAAGTAAGAAATAAGATTTCAAATATAAACATGAAACAACACTTTTCAAAGAATACTTAATATTTCTTAATCAGGATCCAAGAAATAAATTAAAATAATGGAACCAGAAATATGCCTATCCAAACCACCAAAAGTAAATAGTAGCAATTTACCAACTGAGACACACAGCCAATTATAGGAAACAAAAATTCTTCCCATGTGAAGTAACTGTTTCCTCAGTTAGATGCAGCATATTGGCTAAACAATCTTCCTGGCTGAAATAATGAGCCTGGATTTAATTTAATACTCAGGTAATACACTGTTTTAAAGTAATATCCTGACTACAGATATGCTACTTGACATCTAGCAACAGTCGTATTTCTGGTAAATGCAAAATTATTGATGCAATGTTTCTTCTAAGTTCTACTAATCATAAAATTTGATTTGCAAGGACTTATTCATATTATTACAGTATACCAATCTACAATGTAGGATGCCAATATTTTTAGAGGTAGCACATCTAATTCTCTATAAAACATAGTTCTATGATGCAATTATCAAACTACCAGTGAATAATTACATGTCTGGGGCAACAGGTTTACAAGTTGGATTGACAAATGATACATTGAAGGATCATACCTTAGATTCTGCAATTCATTTTCAAAAAATCAAATAAAACTGACATGCACACTATGACTAAAATCAAATGTAATATTTTTCGGTGATCAAGACATTGTCCAGACCAGTGTAATAGAATGGAGCATAAACAAGCTATGTAACAAGAGTGACACAAAACAGCTTTGAGGTAGCAATGCCACAACGCGAAACAGACATTTAAACTTGACAAAAAACAGAAGTTGCTGGAAAAGCTCAGCAGGTCTGGCAGCATCTGTGAAGAGAAATCAAAATTACCCTGCTGAGCTTTTCCAATAATTTCTGTTTTCGTTTCTGATTTACAACATCCACAGTTCTTTCGAATTTTATTTAAACTTGACAGTCTGGGAAAGAAACTAAGGAACTATTTTGTTCCAAATAGAGAAAAGAAAACATAGACACAGACAACAATGGGCATTCGAGGGCCTCCATTACTATGGATGTTAACTGTAAAACTAGATAACATTTGCTTTGCAGTGGCACTCTCTGCACTCATGCTCAACCTCTCCCCACCCACCCTTCAGTTTATTCTGATACTTTCCTTCCAATGCTGGTATGACATTTTAATTTTCCTATTTTGTACTTTTCTCCCCACCAATTCTCACTATTGCTACTTCTCTTTTTATTACATTCTATTGTTAAAAATTCTTATGTCAAGATGTCCTGTGGAAACACGTAGCAGACCAGAATCCTCAGAAAGAACAACTGTTGGGAGATTGAAGCCAGAAGTGATATTAAAAGGGGAAACAAAAGCAGCAATATGTTTTGACCATGAATGGATGGATAGATATGGTAGCTGCCCTGTTAATCAATGGCTGCTTGAACAGGAAGTCAGCATGCATACAGATGATGTTCAGAAAGCTCAATAGAAAAACTAAGACTTCCACATGGAATATCTCGTGGCATTAATTATTCTAAAGAATAGGATAAATGGGAAGAATATTTTAAAAATTGGAAGAATTGACTTCTATAGTTTTGTTCACATGTAAAAATCTCAGAGGACAAAACACTTTTCCATACTTTGGTTAGGAACTAAAATCGTGAATTCACCAGGAGATACGTCCCAAAGACCAAAAGTAGAGATTGCACTGTAAAGAACTATAGCACTTCAAGTTAGATCAAGAGAGGTTTTCTCATCTTGACCACATTGCTTTACTAGGACCTTTTTAAGCTTTATTTTTCAATCCTTAGCCTTTAATGCTTCCAGCGTGGATTATGTGCAATATATAAACACTATAGCATTCTAAAATCAACGTTATTGGCATGTACTTTGCATATATTATAGATACACACATATACAAGCACAAGCAATGTACTAGAAATGCCCATAATCACTTTGAAAAAGATGCTTGCTATTGTACTGTGAATAAAAGACATTAAAACCCCAAATTCCACAATTCAATATAGACATTGCAAATAACACATTCCAATGCCTAAAACTGTGATTGTAACCATTTCAAATGACTTGAGAATGCATCATGTATAATGCATTGATGCAGTAATACACTGCACAAAAGACAAAAGACAGTCTATGTTTATGGCTTCTCATACAGTGTGCTGCCAATTTCAATAAGGTAGGAACAAAATAGAACTAGAGTTCCTGACCCACAAGCAACCAAAATCAGCCCAGTTTTCCTCCACATCCCTATGGAACCTGTTCAAAATAGTCTGCAGCAAGTACCTGTGAATGGACCATTTGTCTATATATTTTATAAAAAGGAATAAATCATTGGAGAAAGAAAAGAACAAAAATTATTTTTCAAAAAAGGGATGAAACTATAGTTTGTGTTTGACTTTTTGGAAGTGAAAAAGATGCCATTCAATGAATAAATAACAGAAAATGCATTCACTATGCAATACAGTTTTTCAATATTATTCAACCCAAGCAATTGTAAAGACCAGTCAAATGTTGAAAAAACTCTATTATGTAGGTTTCCAATCATCTTTAACTAATTATACAGAATTGTAATTTACTGCATTACAGAACCATTCTTTTGAGAATTTTTAACCAAATGCCGAGTAGGCAAATGCTTGCGAAGTCACTTTGCATACCAAATTACATCATATAGGCACTTCATGCTAACCTTGAAATTTATAACCTATGAACAGGGTAAAAATGATAGCATATAAATGTGCACAGTACACTGAAAATGCATGCATTATTTACACTGAAAGACGTAACCTACATAGCGATGCATCACTGAACTACCTTTGAATTCCTGATTATTCATGGCATCAGGATCTGATGTTGGATGGAAAGATCCACGGCTGGAAGATGGTATCTCAGGTTCTGCAAGTTTTTTTCAAAAGAAAGCAAATAAACACTCTGAACTTACGCACATTAATTTATGCATGACATTTATGGTTGAGTCAAATTGAATAGTATTGAGTAACTTGGCAATGCACAGCACTGTAGGGCAGTGAATTGATGCAACACAAGCAGGCTTATCTTGACTAAGAACAAAAAACAAGTCATTGCAAGCATTCAATAAGATTAAGGAAGATACTTCAGTTCTGCAGAGTAGTGGATGCATGAAATGGGCTTCCAGTCATACAAAACCTGAAGTGAAGTTGCATAATAATTCTTAAAAACAGTTGGATCAAGATTGATATTTCCTTTAGCCAAAAAAAAGTGCTGCCCAGAAGAAATCTTTCCACACTCTGTTAGCGGCTGCAGAAAGTAAATGGGAGGAGTTGTTCTATTGGTTATAAGGAGATAACTGAAATATATGATAGAGGTATGGAATGTGCAGGTATAATTACAAAGAGAAATGAAAGCTCCTCAGTGGAATATAAACACACAGATTATGAGTAGAAGCAGGCCATTTAGACCCTCATACCTACTCAGTCATTCAACAAGGTCACGGTTGAGCGGCTTGTGATTTGAATTCTACATTCCTATTTACCCAATAAATTTTTATGTGCCTGCCTAACAAGAGTCAATCTGTTTCTTAAAAATATTCAATGACCCCCATCTCCACCAACTCAGAGACAGAGAGTTCCAACATCACAGAACTCTCTGATAGAAAAAAAATCTCTGTCCAAAATAGGAGATCCCTAATTTTTAAAAGAGCTCTCTAACTCTGCACTCAGCAAAAGAGGAAACATCGTTCCCATGTATACCTTGTCAGGTTTGTTCTGGTTCTTATACATTTCTCATTTTGGGATTTGTTGATACCCAAAAGGAATCTGGGTGCCCAGGTTCATAAGTCACTGAATACTAACATGCAGGTGCAGTAAGTAATAAGGGAAGCAACTGCAAAAGGCTTTGGCTCCAGGGGTAAAGACAATTGTTGCATTTGTGCAAAATTGTCTAATAATTAAGAGAACATGTGAAATAGTGAATACACTTTTGGACTCCATACCCAAGGACAGATATATTTCCCACAGAGGGAAGCAGTGAAGTTTCAGCCCTGGCATCGTGGAACTGCCCTCTAAGGTCAGACTAAGAAGACTAGGCTGTTATTCTTTAGCATTTCGAAGAGAGGAGATCTCATTGAAGTGTACAACAGGATAGATCTAGAAATTATGTTTCTTCTAACTGTGGAGTATAGAACTAGGAACAAAGTCTCAGAATAAAAGGTAGGTCAGCTAGGACTCTGAAGAGGGGGACTTCCTTTGAATCTTTGAAATTCCCTGCCCGAGAGGGTAGTAAAGACTCAATCAATACTTACTTCAAGATAAAATGATAGATGTCCAGATATTAAAGATATCAATGGGCATAGGGATAAAGCAGGAAGATGACAGTGAGAAAATTGGCCACAATCCAGTTGAATGGCAGAACTAGTTTGAGGGGTTTAGATTACTTACTTACAGAGTGGAAACAGGCCATTTGGCCCAACAAGTCCTCACCGACCCTCCGAAGAGCAACCCACCCAGACCCATTCCCCTACATTTATCCCTTCACCTAACACTATGGGAAATTTAGCATGGCCAACTCACCTAACCTGCGCATCTTTGGACTGTGGGAGGAAACCCATGCAGACACGGGGAGAATGTGCAAACTCCACATAGACTGTTGCCTCAGGCGGGAACTGAATCCAGGTTTCTGGCACTGTGAGGCAGCAGTGCTAACCATTGTGCCACCGTGCCGCCCCTCAATGGTCTAGTTCTGCTCCTGCTTCCTATGTTTCTATGACTTGCAGGGAACTTGTTTGAATGTGTTTGAAAGAGAAAATGATCCAAGTGTTATTGTGCTCATCACTGAAAGTACACAACCAGCATGTTGATACTACAGCTCAAGGGATATTAGGTGAATTAATTAAACCAGTCATCATAACTCAAAAGATACAAATTCTATCTCCATACTGGTTGCTGGTCAGAGAGGATCTACAGTACTGTGTTAACTGTTGGTATCCGCACATCATGAGTGAAACAGTGACCTTGGGAAAGGGATCAGTGAAGAACCTCAAAAATGAATCTTAGCTTAAAGAGCCTCAGATACTGATGCAAGTTTAAAGACCTTGTATGTCTATTATGGAATAGGGCAGATTTCTTCATCAGTTATCCTTCAAGTTGAGCATGATATCTATTGAAGATCACATGTTTCTTCATTTGACAATAGGCTTATTTCCTACCAAGACTCTTTGTCGACATGGGGCAGGGTACCTCATGAGTTACTGGAATCCAAAGTGCAAGATTTGTTCTTTTTCTGTCCTTTTCTGTCACTCTGCATCACTGTTAAGGCATTAGGACTTGAAGTATAGCAATTTGATGGATAGATTAGTGACTGTAGAAAGCTCCTCCCAATCATTAGTGCTAATGTTATCTGGTTCCAAGAAGAGTTTCAGTGCATTGCCTTTTTGTTCTTCCTTGGAATATTGGTCATTTGAGCATCAAGAAAGACAGACTTTGCAGGGAAAATGATTGTTACCCATGTGCACTCAATGACCAGTCCATTGAAGTAGTGGTTTGACAATCCTTCCATTGAATGCGGAGAATGTCGCAGAGGCAGTGCTGAAAGAATTTCTCCAGTATTCTTCCATGTGAAACACAGTCCAGGTCTCATTTCAATACAGAAGGATAATAATGACAACTGTTCAGTGCACAAAGACTGCTTTCAAAATAAAAACTCAGTATGTCTGGCAGAAACTTCAGTTCCAAAGAAACATCACATTGGACTCAAAATGTCAATTCTGTTTCTCTCCACACAAATGCTGCCAGACTTGTTGAGTTTCTCTCGTACTTTCTGCTTTTATTTTTGATTTTCAGTATCCACAGTATTTTGTTGTTGTTTCAAGTGGACAGTTCTGAATTCTCAGTCATGTCAATTTTTCCTGGAATTCCTCAATGACAGTTTTATATTGTAGAGGACCAAGGGACATGTTTGAAGTATGTAAGAATAGAAATAGATTGAATGATGTGTGGCCTCTCTTTCCTTAGGGGTAATGAGTCTCTGGGATACATTGCAAGCTGGTGTGTCCTTGAAGAGATATACATATTGGTGCCTGACATGGGGCAAAGATCACATCATGAAGAAAGTAAGGAAAGATAACACTTGTTCAATGTAATTGCCCAGATCAGATTCTATTGGAGAAAAACTTTCCAAATTTTCTTTCTTTCTGATCCTGGGTTTCTTTTTTCCTCTAGGTTTTTGCCTCTCTAAAAAGATTGCAAATGTATTTGGTTCATGGTGGATTGATGCATAGTTTCCAGTTATTACAAATGTAGGGAAGGCTTGATGGACCAACAGGTCTTTTCTTGCAGAGTATTTGATATGTTTGCTCCTGTTTCAGTATCATTGTGTAAACACGCTTGTAGAAAGTAAACGTGGTCTATGAATCTCCACATCACGATGCTTGAACTATATTATGAAGAGAAAGAGACAATGGAGAAGAGCACTTTTCTTATGGAAACTACAGAAAGTAAAGGGCAGATTAATATATATGCCATTTTAAATCATCAATGGATAAATTCAAACACCATTGGCTTTGGCTTGGACATAGACTCCACCTTTCCCATTTGGTGAGACAGTCACAGTATGGAGACATCTACAGAAAGATACAACTAACTAAAAGTGGGAGGGATAGAATTATATCTTGGAAGTGAATATGAACCAAGCAAATACAGTATTTTGTAATATTCCACCAAATTTGTTGACTTTGACTCATTTACATGCAAGTTTTTAGTGTCCATGTAATACGCTTCATGCAAGCGCACTGATTAAATAACACGAGATAATCACACCATTTATTGGCTCCATAACAGTGCATTCAATTAACTCTTAACAGCCAATTATGATGACAAATTGACTTGCTCTGTAAAAGCATTTTTTATACATTGTGTAGTGGACATGCAGCACATCAGGTGCCAGAACACTCAGTTAATAATATCCAAATCCTTAGAAGCTGCAAAAGCATTAGAACTGACAGTTGTTGGTATATAAACAAATATACAACATGCATTTTGCTGCAACTAGGAAAAATCTGACATTCAGGTTAACTCTTTTTCCAACTACCTGAGA
Source organism: Chiloscyllium plagiosum (assembly GCF_037043375.1). Classification (NCBI taxonomy): domain Eukaryota; kingdom Metazoa; phylum Chordata; class Chondrichthyes; order Orectolobiformes; family Hemiscylliidae; genus Chiloscyllium; species Chiloscyllium plagiosum. The sequence goes on from NW_028270150.1 coordinate 36,907,219, forward strand.
ACTTCTGGGTTTCCATGGGATCTAAAACAGATGTTGTGCCTGAAGTAAATAAAAATTAACTGTTGAAGGATTTTACCTGAATTTCTGTATGATACATGGAGAAAACAAATTACTTTCACAAATTATTTAAATAAACTGACATAGCAAGTTTAGTACAGGAAGAAATCATAACATAGAGAATACAGGTCACATTATCAAAATAAGGCTGGCCAGAAATAATTTAAGTTATATTCTAAGCAATTAACTTAGTAAATAGGCATTAAAGCTTACTACTGATAATGATTAATTAACCACATCTTTAAGGAAATGTTTTGACTCAAAAAATGATGAGTTCAAAACAGCAAGTCCACACATTTAACTACATTCTTCATTCAGCATCCTAACAACAGAAGCTGAAGAGTGAGATCAGAAGGAAGGGTCACTGGACCTTAAATGTTAACTTTGTTTTCTCTCCACAGACATTGATTGACCTGCTAAGTTTCTCAGGCAATTTCTGTTTTTGCCGCTGAAGAGTTATATGTGCAGTCATGTGATCAAGGACGTGGTTGTCAAACTGTGACTAGCTGTCACTGGCCTTTGCAAAAAGGAAGTTTTGTGCTTGATCACCATTTTGTTGTCTCTCAGTTCCAATACTAGGTTGTCACTGACTAATGTTTAAATAATTATATTTCAGAACATGCTACAAGAAACTTTCATACCATGATTATCGACTAAAATTTGTCAAAGAACAGATAAAGAAAATGTATTTTTTCCCAAGAGGGAATTTAATAAAAATGAAGATACTTCAAATCTGTGAGGTTTTCATGCTCTCTAATTGACAAAATGGCTATAGTAACTCCTATCAAAATACTTTAATATGCAAAATCTCAAATCTCAAGAAGGCTCAGGTATATTGTGTCAAAATGTAATTTCACCAGTTGAAAAAAAATGAAAATACACATAAGATGCTGCAAATTCATTTGGAACAGATCACAAATAATTCATCACCACTCACAAAATCATCTTTTTTAGAATGTTATTATTGGAACTACCTGGGAGATTCTGCTTGTCCACAGCAGTATGACCAGAAGTTGTACTTAATATAGTGAATGGCAAAGTGGTAGAAGGTGGTGTTGTCACAGGTTCTGTAATGCATTTTAGAGAAAATATATTGAAACAGTTTGCTGATCAAGCAGAGAAACTGACATCATTGGAAAAAGAATTTATCATAAAATTAACTGGAAGTGGAACCTAATTTGCATTTCAACATACAAACACTATGTACTGACAAGTGTAATAATAACATATTGGCCAATTCATAGAACATCCTGTTGTTTACTAATCAGGCTAGATGCTTAAAAAGATTCCAAATTTAATTCCATGAATTGTATTGCAATCTTGAGAGTCCGAATGCAGTTCATGCAAGTGAACAACTAGAATTGCATGAACTGGACCCAAGTCTCTTTGATAGCAATACTTTAAAGCATAATATGGGACAGAAGATGTGGATTTAAATACGTGATCCTCCGTACTGCTGAATAGCTGGTCTGCGTTGTGTTTCATAGGAAATGATAAGCAGGGGATCGGCAGATGCTCCACATAGGGAGGATAAAGAATCTATACCAGACCATTCCTTCAAACCTTCCTGTAGTGCATCCAAATAGCATTGGTGAAAATCTTAACACAGTTTACCCCATCCATCTTCTCATCCACATGCCATGCGTTGAAAACAGGATACATTGAATCAGTTCAAAATAGTTGAAACATAACGCACCTAAATAAAATTGATACCATTTTATGAACCAGAAAAGTAGCTTGAAAAAAGAAATGACTTGATCAGTTGTTCAGTATTGCAATAAGTATGATACATTAAAATTTACACTTCTATATTCAATGTTACATCTAAAGTTTCAGTCATGCAAAACAAGCAAACAATGATACATTCATAAACATAATAGTACACACCATATTTAATGAAAATAACACACCCAGGCTTTTCCAATAATTGAAACTACCTGTGGGTTGCTGCTTATCCGTGGTATCAAGGTGAGAAGGGGGGCTTGGAGTGAGGAAAACTGGTATCTGAATTTCTGCAATGGTTTTCAGAAAAGAAGTATAAAATTATCCAAGACACGAAACGAAGCCGCGTTATTAGAATACTGATGGCTCCTCCACATGTGTGATAACTTAAGCTTGACAATAACAGATGCAAATTCTCATTATTTGGCCATAACAAGTTAGGCAGAATCTCTGGTTGTTATCAAAGAAATTATGGCACTCAAATCATGAAACACATTGCCAATGAAAAGAGAAATTCATACTGCATACACGCCATGTTACTATATAAAGCCATGCAACGTTACACAGAGAAATACAAATGTCTGGAAGGTGACACTATATTTCCCTTTTCCCATGGTGAGTGGGGAATATTATAACTGAACAATATGCTTAAATCAAGTTTGATGATTGACAGAAAATACATTTCATGCAAACATCACTGATGGACTAGTTACAGAGCATGTTTCCAAAATAGTACCATAAGCACATTGGAAAATGAATTCAAAGAAAGAATAGATTAGAGGATATTTTCTTTGTTAGCTATTTGCGGTGGCGTTGTGAACACAGAGATAAAAAATCAGTTATGTTTTCATAACAATAAAGAAACAGCATACACGTATTGCCAAGTGGTGTTGGGTATTGATTACATGATACACTTCATGCAAACATCAAATTGCCATATGCTTGATATACTGAAAAGATGCAAACAAATAATTCTGGTTTTTAAACATTTTTAGTCAACTTTTTAAATGACAACGGTTCAAATAAAACAATAAATCCTAATGTTCTGGCAAGTTAAGAAACTTCATGTCAAAACAATGATTAATTTCTTTCAGCGAGATCCAAAAGTGATTGGATAGTCATTTGTGTGAACTCCATGCTAGACAGCCAAAGGTTAAGAGTATTTAGATTACAATGCACCTATTAAATATTTCAAATAAGTTGTACAATTCTACATGAAAAATAGTGAGAAGTAAAAAGAGGGAAACAAATAATTGTTCTGTTACAAAGATCTGTGCTTAAAACATTTCTGTAAACTTTAGAAGTTTTTACCTGTGAGGAAAATCACTCAAACTGCTTTCAATCAGCAATTTATAATCTTAAATTATGAGGTCAGGTTCTATCGAATTAAAAAATGTCTATATAATATTTTGATTCAATTCTAAGTATTTGGAAGCAATTCTTCAGAATTTCATTTATTTCCATGTCCATATACGTACGTATATAAATTACCAACGTAAGCATAATTTTAGCAATAATCCTGATGAAAAATATCCCTGCATTAACTATTTGAAAAATACTTCTGAACTTGCCTGCTGGATCAGATTTAGGCACAGGTTTTGATGGGAAGGATGGACTGACTGATGATGGCAACTTGGATTCTGTAATTAATAATTGGTCACATCATTAAAAATAAAACTAAATTGCTACATCCTTAAAATTAGATTAGCCTTGAAATTCTGTGGCGTCTGTCTTGATATACTATTCCAGCAGAAGATCTGCAACAACTCACCTCCAACCCTCCACCAAAAAATGATGGAAACCTGGTATCCAGGTTTCAATTAGTCCTCTCAGGACATTACAACCGAACTCTAGTACAACATCCACAAAATTTCAGGACCAATATACAGATGACTTGTAAGAGTAAAGTGCCTTGATAACAAAAATATTTTCAGTAAGTACAATAGCTTCCTAAAATATCATTAAAGCAAAATAATTACCAAAATCAATCGGTTATATTTCACAAAATGCCATTGAATTCCATGCAACAGATTTTCTGTTTATTCGTTAATCTAAACTTTATTTGCAGCCAGGTAATAACAAATCATGATGCACATGAGAATGCATACATGTTATTTTGCACTGGTAGAATCCATCAATATAGATATCCACACAGTACATGTACACAAGAATCTGACCAAATAACAGCTGTCATTCTTAGCACAGGTACAGAGGGACTGAGATCCCACACCCACAATGTACCTGAATATTTGATCAAATATTTAGTAAGGTAAATTTTCATTGGTCACATAATAAATGAGTTTGGACCCTTACAAGTGTAAATGAAGTGCCCAATGACTGTTTAAAGTTCCTGCCAAAAATTGGACAGTGATGAATGTAGGGAGCTATGGTTGCTAAATTGGCTAAATCAAGTACACACTACAGTGCCAATTGCACTGAGCTGGAACAACTGGGTAAATAACTAGATGCAGCATCAGCTAATTAGCTAGGAAGTGATCAGGGTTTAAATTCCTCCTTTGTATTTAGCAGCTCTTTTAATATGTAATATATAGTTCGGATAGGACCTGACTCAAGCTGTAATAGGTTTGGTACAATAGCTTCATGGTTACATAGTGGTAACAGAACAAATGGCATCCATTATAATGCATCAACATTTTGCTTTGGAAAATGTTTGCAATGGCAATCAGTATTAGTTCAGAAACAAATCCAGAACTGAACAAAGCCACTATTCAACTCAGCAATATGTGTGTTATATAAATTATCAACTACTTTGGCTCGTCTCAAATGTTATAATCTGAACTGGGAAATTACCAATCCCCTTTGCAATTACTGATGTTTCATTATTCTTGTATACTGCTTCAAAAATCACTTATTTCCCATGTAATGTGGCATATGAAACGAAAAACATACAGAATCCTTGATGTGATCTGTACCCTGACAGTTCGTACAAGAATATTTATCTACACTTGACTCAAGACACTGAATGGAATTCCTGACGGGGTTCAGCCATTTGTTCAATGTAACTCGATGGAAGTTACAGATGGTTAACATGCAGGCACAGCACGCAAACATGTCGGTCTATATTATAACAGAATTTGAGTAGAACAGCATAGATCCCTTACTATTGAGACCACATCTGGAATAATATGTGCAGTTTTGGCCTCATGATCTATGGAAAGATGTGTCAGCAATAGAGGGAATGCAACAAAGTTCACCAAACTAATTCCTTGGATGGAAGGAATTCTGTTTAAGGAAAGGTTAAATAGAGTGGGTCATAATTCTCTGAAGTTTAGGAGAATGAGAGATAATCTCATTCAAAGTCTTACAAAGATTGACAGAATGGACGCAGGATGGGGACGTTGAACCAAGATACACAGTCTCAGAATGAGGGGCAGGTCATTTACAATTATGAAAAGGAGAAATTGCTTCACTCAGAAGGTCGAGTCAATGTAACTCTCTGCCCTCACCTTTGCTCTGGATGTAGAATTTACTAAGTGTAATGTCATAAGGCCTTTTAGGATCATGTATATTGGCCATTCAAAACATTGGGGTGAATTACTTGTGCAGTAGTAATTGGGAAGCTGTACCCACAGTTATAGCCACTGATGGACCTATTTTGTAGATGCCCATTTAGACTCAAATTTCCTTATGATTACACTAGGATACACTGGAATCTGAAAATGTGGATACATGGCTGGAAATCAATGGAAACAAGGAAAGTTCGGAGCTTATAAAATTGAAATTATCTACCCATCAGCACAGGTCATTAGGAGCAGCAGGTTTAATTTATTATTGCAGAAGCATGACTTGTACTACTGACACTATAAAATACACTCAAACAAACATGCATAATTTCCAATTATATCTATATTTAGATCTATCTATATTTGTTTCCTGCCCTCCAAACTTTCTTGGCTTAATTTTACATCTGTTTCCAACCAATGAGGAAATTTGCATGTATGGTTCTTTAACCTGGAGGCAGACCTTGACTGAGATACATTCACTGATCCATAGATTGGTGAAAGAACAAGGAAAAAATGTGAATACATCTTGAGCTCAAGTGTTCTTGATCCTTTATATCAAGTACAATATTTGCTTTATTCCCAGATTGTACCAGTCTCTAAGTAAAAGTACACAGGAATTTTCCACCCTGTATCAGATGCAGCAATAGTGGCTTTAAAGATCAGAATTGCTGAAAATAGTAAGCAGCTTTCCAATAGTAATACTGTAAGATGAGTGCATATGTGTAAATTAGAGGCACATTTGAAATAGTAAGCAAGGTCATAGAAACGAGCCAAATTGAATTTGCAGTAAGACTTCAAGAATTTAAGCAAGATAAGCAAATAGGGCATGTTATTTTTGATCTAATATTCTGCAATGAGTAAACGTTAATTAATAATCTTTTAGTAAAGGGGACTCTTGGAAAGAATAACTATGATTGGATTAGATTACTTACAGTGTGGAAACAGGCCCTTGGGCCCAACAAGTCCACACTGACCCGCCACCCACACCTAACACTACGGGCAATTAAGCACGGCCAATTCACCTGACCTGTACATTTTTGGACTGTGGGAGGAAACCGGAGCACCTGGAGGAAACCCACGCAGACATGGGGAGAATGTGCAAACTCCACACTGTCAGCCGCTTGAGGCGGGAATTGAAACCCAGGCCTCTGGCGCTGTGAAGCAGCAGTGCTAACCACTGTGCCACCGTGCCACCCATGATACATGATAGAATTTTATATTAAGGTTGAAGGTGATTTAATTACTTTCAAAACTAGTTTCTTAAAACAAAGTAAAATATGTAGTAATAGTGGTGAGTCAGTCAAGGGAGAAAATGACCTAGAGCAATTTGGTAAATATATAGGAATATCAAGGTAATACAACGTAATAAAATTTCAAATTAAGATTGAGAAAGACAAAAAGTCAAGTCATGGAGGTGGAATTAATTTTGAGGAAAGGCAATTAAACTAGAGAAGGTAAATGGGAATATAAATATTGACAAGCAATGGCAAACAATAGCAGCAGAAAAATATTTACAAAGGTGTACTTTTAGCGACAATGGGAATTACAAGATAAACTGAAAAAGGAAAAGGCAGTGAAATGATAGAAATATAGATTAATTGCTTTACCTAAATATTTGTTAGGATGCAAACAAGACTCACATGACAACTGAAGAGGAGTTCAAAACATTGCTGAAGGTTATTGAGAAAGTAAATATAAAGCCCATGTTTTCTCATCTATTCATATTGAAAGGAATTAGGAAGCGGCATTATTATGAAAGCTTATCAAAACAGAACCAGGAATTTAGTGCCAGAGGATTGGCAGACAGCAAACATGAATTCTACATTTAAATGGAAATAGAATAATTCCAAGGAAGTATAAACTAATTAGGTTAACATCAGTGCTGGAAAGACAATAGGGTACTTACTCAAAAGTAGCAGCAAAATACAGAGAAACTGGAGATATAACAAACAACAATCAGCAAAGATTTCAAAAGGCAAGGGCATGCTTGACTAAATGTGTCAAATTATTTCAAGTAGTAATAGAAAGATTTGCCAAGCAAATGCAGTTGAGTAGTAGTTTTAGATTTTCAAATGGCTTTCGATAAATTGCCACATAATAGACAAGGAACAAATGGTTAAGGGACAAGTAGATGAATGGACTACAAGTTGTCTACAAAATAGAGCAAAAAGGGGGTTAGGAGTAGTAATTTATGCTGCCAGAAAAAAAGCATTGATGAGACTTACTAACAAACTATTGTGCACCATTTACAAAAATGATTTTAACTAAGGAGCTGAAGTTCTACATTTGTGGAATGGGCATATAATTGGAAAATGAATTGCAATATATACTTTATTATGAGGTAATACATTTTGTTAGGAAAATAAAAGGTACACATATCTATCAAAAGCAATTCTAATACAGTGTGGAGTAAAGACATCTAATTTTAAAAACTCACAAATGATAAACAACAAACTTCTTTTCTGTTAGCTGTGTATTCAGAATGTTCATCAGAGTACTGAGAGGCCAGAATATTACCTTTTGTTGTTAATGGTTTCACTTTTGATTTTTCTTTTGCATTCCTCATCTTGCCACTTTTCAATGATGGTTTAGTAACAGTGTTTGAAGTCTCTGCAAAGTATTACATAATTATTTGAGAAATTACAAACCAAAAATATTATTGTTGAAAACCACATTACTAAGATCCTAATTGATTGTAACATGAGACAAGTCAGATCTCAGACTGAAACCTTACTTGATAGATAATAAGTTTTATGTTTGAAATTTGGTTACCAAGGTGGTCAGTCATTGAACATATTCACAAACAACATAAGATAAAAATAAAAATAGTTAGAACATAAAACAGAAGTGTCTGGAGAAGGATTCAATGGAGGTAAATTAAAACAAAAAACTGTAAATACTGGAAATCTAAAACAAAACCAGAAATTACTGGAGAATCACAGCAGGTGCTGTGATATCTGTGGATAGAAAGTAGAGTTAATGTTTTGGGTCCAGTCACCTTTCATCAGAACCTTTCATATGTATATATTTCAGAAAGATTTTGATATAAACAGCAAGAAGAAAGATTCAACCCTAATGCTAGCATTGAGCTTTTCAGATACTCAACCACAGATAAGTATCTTCACTTTAAGATTTCTTACTCAACACTACCTGTATATTCTCAGTTCTCTCCCAGAGATACTTAAAAACAGATTTACTCACTGACACTTTCCAGCATTTATCTTTCAACTATGGAAACAAGTTAAGACTCCTTTTCAGCAGTGATGACTTGAAGATTTCTCTTAGTCTGGAGACTACTACAAAGCAAAAGTCAGCCCTTCCACTGATAATGACTTATCTTCTTCAGAACTCCAACTGCTAGTGAGCCCTGATCATTTGTTTCTGTACATCATAAAATTCAACCTTGTTAACTCTCCATTGAGCTGATCACATCATTTAGCCTTGCATGATTTTTCGGAAAGGTTGTCTTGAGATCACCATTTCAAATTACTTTCTGACCCTTTCTTTAAAAAAACCATTTTCTCAGAACTGAAATCTAAAGTCTATTTCACTTTCACTTTTGAAGTCAAATTCCTAAATAGTGACATATTACAAACTTTCATCACAACTTGCATCCTCACAACAAAAGTATCTGAAAGAAGTATTTTTATTTTCTGTAAAAATGTCCTTCGAGAGCTAATTACATCTTATTTCGATACACTGATGTATGAAGAGAGACAAGATTGGTTACGACTATAGTCACTGAAGTTGAGAAGAATGGTGCCCGCTGGGGCTGGGATGGGGGGTGGGGGTGCGCTATCTCAGAGGCCTATAAAATTCTAACAGGACTATACATGGTCAATTCAGGAAGGATCTTTCCAATGAATGAACTCGGGGTTACAGTTTAAGGATACAAGGTAGGACATTGAGGACTGAAATGAGGAGAAATTCTTTTAGCCTGTGGAATTGTCCGTCACAGAAAGCAGATAAGGCCAAAACACTGAATGTTTTCAACATTAAATATAGTTCTTAGGACTGCAGGGGTCAAAGCATATGCGGAACAATTAACTGAGTTGGATGATGAGAGACAGTGCCAGAGACCCGGTTCAATTCCCGCCTCAGGCATCTGTCTGTGTGATGTTTGCACATTCTTCCAGGTCGGCGCGGGTTTCCCCTGGGTTCTCCGGTTTCCTCTCACAGTCCAAAACATGTGCAGGTTAGGTGAATTAGCCATGCTAAATTGTCTGTAGTGTTAGGTGAAGGGGTAAATGTAAGGGAATGGGTCTGGGTGGGTTGTGTTTAGAGGGTCGGTGTGGACTTGTTGGGCCAAAGGGCCTGTTTCCACACTGTGACTAATGTAAGATCTAAGATGATCATATTGAATAGTGGAGCAGACTCCAAGGGCCAAATGGCATAGTCCTACTTTTATTTTCTATGAATCTATGAATCTTTCCTACTATTCTCTTTGGCCTACTGAAATAACTTAAGACCTGTTTGAAGCTCTAGTGGTCTGGAGATTTCTTTTCAGCCCTGACAGTCTTAAGATTTCTTTCTAAGTCTCTCAGTCTGGAAATGTCTCCAAAATAAACTCTGCCCTTATGCTGGAATGACTTCTCTTCCTCAGAGCTCAACCTGCTTGTGGCCCCTAATCATCCACTTCTCTCGAGTCATAGTCACAGTCATAGAGATGTACAGCATGGACACAGACACTTCAGTCCAACCCATCCATGCCGACCAGATATCCCAACGCAATCTAGTTCCACCTGCCAGCACCCGGCCCATATCCCTCCAAACCCTTCCTATTCAAATACCCATCCAAATGCCTTTTAAATGTTGCAATTGTACCAGCCTCCACCACATCTTCTGGCAGCTCATTCCATACGCGTACCACCCTCTGCGTGAAAAAGTTGCCCCATTTGTATGTTTCATATCTTTCCCTTCCCACCCTAAACCTATGCCCTCTAGTTCTGGACTCCCCCAACCCAGGGAAAAGACTTTGCCTATTTACCCGATCCATGCCCCTCATAATTTTGTAAACCTCTATAAGGTCACCCCTCAGCCTCCAATGCTCCAGGGAAAACAGCCCTAGCCTGTTCAGCCTCTCCCTATAGCTCAACTCCTCCAATCCTGGCAACATCCTTGTAAATCTTTTCTGAACTCTTTCAAGTTTCACAACATCATTCCGATAGGAAGGAGACCAGAATTGCACGCAATATTCCAACAGTGGCCTAACCAACGTCCTGTACAGACGCAACATGACCTCCCAACTCCTGTACTTAATACTCTGACCAATAAAGGAAAGCATACCAAACACCTTCTTCACTACCCTATCTACCTGCGACTCCACTTTCAAGGAGCTATGAACTTGCACTCCAAGGTCTTTTTGTTCAGCAACACTCTCTAGGACCTTACCATTAAGTGTATAAGTCCTGCTAAGATTTGCTTTCCCAAAATGCAGCACCTTGCATTTATCTGAATTAAACTCCATCTGCCATTTCTCAGCCCATTGGCCCATCTGGTTCAGATCCTGTTGTAATCTGAAGTAACCCTCTTCGCTGTCCATTACACCTCCAATTTTGGTGTCATCTGCAAACTTACTAACTGTACCTCTTATGCTCGCATCCAAATCATTTATGTAAATGTCAAAAAGTAGAGGACCCAACACCGATCCTTGTGGCACTCCACTGGTCACAGGCCTCCAGTCTGAAAAATAACCCTCCACCACCACCCTCCGTCTTCTACCTTTGAGACAGTTCTGTATCCAAATGGCTAGTTCTCCCTGTATTCCGTGAGGTCTAACCTTGCTAATCAGTCTCCCATGGGGAACCTTGTCGAATGCCTTACTGAAGTCCATATAGATCACATCTACCGCTCTGCCCTCATCAATCCTTTTTGTTACTTCTTCAAAAAACTCAATCAAGTTTGTGAGACATGATTTCCCACGCATAAGGCCATGTTGACTATCCCTAATCAGTCCTTGCTTTTCCAAATACATGGACATCCTGTCCCTCAGGATTCCCTCCAACAACTTGCCGACCACTGACGTCAGACTCACTGATCTATAGTTCCCTGGCTTGTCCTTACAACCCTTCTTAAACAATAGCACAACATTAGCCAACATCCAGTCTTCCGGCACTTCACCTGTGACTACCGATGATACAAATATCTCAGCAAGAGGCCCAGTAATCACTTCTCTAGCTTCCCACAGAGTTCTCGGGTACACCTGATCAGGTCCTGGGGATTTATCCACCTTTACCCGTTTCAAGACATCCAGCACTTCCCACTCTGTAATATAGATATTCTGCAAGATGTCACCATCTATTTCTCTACAGTCTATATCTTCCATATCCTTTTCAACAGTAAATACTGATGCAAAATACTCATTTAGTATCTCCCCCATTTTCTGCGGCTCCACACAAAGGCTGCCTTGCTGATCTTTGAGGGGCCTATTCTCTCCCTCGTTACCCTTTTGTCCTTAATGTATTTGTAAAAACTCTTTGGATTCTCCCTAATTCTATTTGCCAAAGCTATCTCATGTCCCCTTTTTGCCCTCATGATTTCCCTCTTAAGTATACTCCTACTTCCTTTATATTCTTCTAAGGATTCACTCGATCTATCCTGTCTATACCTTACATATGTTTCCTTCTTTTTCTTAACCAAACCCTCAATTTCTTTAGTCATCCAGCATTCCCTATACCTACCAGCCTTTCCTTTCACCCTAACAGGAATATACTTTCTCTGGATTCTTGTTATCTCATTTCTGAAGGCTTTCCATTTTCCAGCCGTCCCTTTACCTGTGAACATCTGCCCCCAATCAGCTTTCAAAAGTTCTTGCCTAATACCGTCAAAATTGGCCTTTCTCCAATTTAGAACTTCAACTTTCAGATCTAGTCTATCCTTTTCCATCATCATTTTAAATCTAATAGAATTATGGTCGCTGGCCCCAAAGTGCTCCCCCACTGACACCTTAGTCACCTGCCCTGCCTTATTTCCCAAGAGTAGGTCAAGTTTTGTACCTTCTCTAGTAGGTACATCCACATTCTGGATCAGAAAATTGCCTTAGAACATAGAACATAGAACATAGAAGAATACAGCGCAGTACAGGCCCTTGGGCCCTCGATGTTGCGCCGATCCAAGCCCACCTAAACTACACTAACCCACTATCCTCCATATACCTATCCAATGCCCTCTTAAATGCCCATAAAGAGGGAGAGTCCACCACTGTTACTGGCAGGGCATTCCATGAACTAACGACTCGCTGAGTGAAGAACCTACCCCTAACATCAGTCCTATATCTACCCCCCCTTAATTTAAAGCTATGCCCCCTTGTAATACCCGACTCAATACGCGGGAAAAGGTTCATACTGTCGACCCTATCTAACCCCCTAATCATCTTGTACACCTCAATCAAGTCACCCCTAAACCTTCTTTTCTCTAGTGAAAACAGCCCCAAGTGCCTCAGTCTTTCCTCATACGATTTTCCTTCCATACCAGGCAACATCCTGGTAAACCTCCTCTGCACCCGTTCCAATGCCTCCACATCCTTCCTATAGTATGGCGACCAAAACTGCACACAATATTCCAGATGCGGCCGTACCAGAGTCTTATACAACTGCATCATGACCTCAGGACTCCGGAACTCAATTCCTCTACCAATAAAAGCCAGTACGCCATATGCCTTCCTCACCGCACTATTTACCTGGGTGGCAACTTTCAGAGATCTGTGTACATGGACACCAAGATCCCTCTGCTCATCCACACTACCAAGTATCCGACCATTAGCCCAGTACCCCATCTTTTTGTTATTCTTCCCAAAGTGAATCACCTCGCACTTAGCTACATTGAATTCCATCTGCCACCTTTCTGCCCAGCTCTGCAGCTTCTCTATATCCTGCTGTAACCTGCCACATGCTTCCTCACTGTCAACAACTCCTCCGACTTTCGTATCATCCGCAAACTTGCTCACCCAACCTTCTAACCCCTCTTCCAGGTCATTTATAAAAATGACAAACAGCAATGGTCCCAAAACAGATCCTTGCGGAACACCGCTAGTGACGGCACTCCATGAAGAAACTTTGCCATCAACTACTACCCTCTGTCTTCTTCCATCCAGCCAATTCCTAATCCAAACCTCCAACTCACCCTCAATGCCATATCTCCGTATTTTTTGCAGTAGTCTACCATGGGGAACCTTATCAAACGCCTTACTAAAATCCATATATACCACATCTACCGCTTTCCCCTCATCAACCTCCTTCGTCACCTTTTCAAAGAATTCAATAAGGTTTGTGAGGCACGACTTGCCCTTCACAAAACCATGCTGACTATCCTTGATCACATTATTCCTATCCAGATGTGCATAAATCCTATCCCTTACAATTCTCTCTAAGACTTTGCCCACAACAGAAGTGAGACTCACCGGCCTATAGTTACTAGGGCTATCCCTACTCCCCTTTTTGAACAAGGGAACCACATTTGCTATCCTCCAGTCTTCTGGCACTACTCCTGTAGACAAAGAGGACATAAAAATCAAGGCCAATGGCTCTGCAATCTCCTCCCTTGCTTCCCAGAGAATCCTAGGATAAATGCCATCAGGCCCAGGGGACTTATCTATTTTCACCTTTTCCAGGATTTCCAACACCTCTTCTCTACATACCTCAAAGCCATCCATTCTACTTATTTGTGACTCAGTATTCTCATCGACAACAATGCCCTGTTCCTGAGTAAATACTGAAGAAAAGTATTCATTCAGTGTCTCCCCAATCTCTTCCGCCTCCACACGCAACTTCCCCCTACTATCCTTGACTGGACCTATTCCTACCCTAGTCATTCTTTTATTCCTAACATACCTATAGAAAGCCTTAGGGTTTTCCCTAATCCTATCGACTAAGGACCTTTCATGTCCCCTCCTTGCTGCTTTTAGCTCTCTCTTCAGGTCCTTCCTGGCTACCCTATAACACTCAATCGCCCCAATTGAACCTTCACGTCTCATCTTGAGATAGGCCGCCCTCTTCCATTTAACAAGGGATTCCAATTCCTTATTAAACCACGGCTCCCTCGCACGACCCTTTCCTTCCTGCCTGACAGGTACATAATTATCAAGGACACTCAATAGTTGCCCCTTGGACAAGTTCCACATATCATTTACACTCTTGCCTTGGAGTCTACTTTTCCAAGCCACACATCCTAAGTCATGCCTCACCGCATCATAATTTCCCTTACCCCAGCTATAATTCTTGCCCTGTAGTACACACTTATCCCTCTCCATCACGAGTGTAAAAATCACCGAATTATGGTCACTATCCCCAAAGTGCTCACCTACCTCTAATTCTAACACCTGGCCTGGTTCGTTACCCAGAACCAAATCCAGTATGGCCTCACCTCTTGTTGGCCTGTCTACATATTGTGTCAGGAAACTCTCCTGCACACATTGAACAAACACTGACCCATCTAACGAACTTGAGCTATAGCTTTCCCAATCAATATCAGGAAAGTTAAAGTCCCCCATAACAACCACCCTATTACTGTCACTCATCTCCTGAATCACCTTCCCAATCCTTTCTTCAATGATTCTAGGACTATTAGGAGGCCTGTAAAAGACTCCTAACAGGGTGACCTCACCTTTCCTATTCCTAACCTCAGCCCAAACTACCTCAGATGGCAAGTCCTCATCCATTGTCCTTTCCACCGCTGTAATACTATCTTTGACAAGCAATGCCACACCTCCCCCTCTTTTACCCCCACCTCTGACCCTACTAAAACATTTAAATCCCGGAACCTGCAACAGCCAATCCTGTCCCTGTTCTAGCCATGTCTCCGTAATAGCCACAACATCGAAGTCCCAGGTACCAACCAACGCTGCAAGTTCACCTACCTTATTTCGTATACTTCTTGCATTGAAGTATACACACTTCAAGCCACTTCCCTGTTTACAGGCACCCTCCTTGGAAATTGATGCCATGTTCCTCACCTCCCTACACTCCAGGCCCTGCACCCTGAAGCTACAATCTGGGTTCCCATGCCCCTGCCGAGTTAGTTTAAACCCCCCCCAAGAGCACTAGCAAACCTCCCCCCAAGGATACTGGTTCCCCTCAGGTTCAGGTGTAGACCATCCTGTTTATAGAGGTCCCACCGTCCCCAGAAAGAACCCCAGTTATCCAAAAACTGGAACCCCTCCCTCCTGCACCATCCCTGAAGCCACGCATTTAATTGTTCTCTCTCCCTATTCCTCGAATCTCTATCACGTGGCACGGGTAACAAACCAGAGACAACAACTCTGTTTGTTCTAACTCCGAGCTTCCAACCTAGCTCCCTGAAAGCCTGTCTAACATCCTCAGCACTCCTCCTACCTATGTCGTTGGTGCCAATGTGGACCACGACTTCGGGTTGCTCCCCCTCCCCCTCCAGGACCCGGAAAACACGATCAGAGACATCACGTACCCTTGCACCTGGGAGGCAACATACCAAACGTGAGTCTCTCTCGTTCCCACAAAACCGCCTATCTGTGCCACGAACTATCGAGTCCCCAATTACTACTGCTCTGCTCTTCTTCACCCTTCCCTTCTGAGCCTTGTACACACTTAACAAATTCCTCTCCATCTAAACCTTTAACACTATGGCAGTCCCAGTCTACGTCTGGAAAGTTAAAATCCCATACCATAACCACCCTATTATTCTTACAGATATTTGAGATCTCCTTACAAATTACCTTCTCAATTTCCCTCTGACTATTAGGGGGTCTATAATACAATCCCAATAAGGTGATCATCCCTTTCTTATTTCTCAGTTCCACCCAAATAAATTCCCTGTATGTGTTTCCGGGAATATCCTCCCTCAGCACAGCTGTAATGCTATTCCTTATCAAAAATGCCAACACCCCTCCTCTCTTGCCTCCCTTTCTATCCTTCTAGATTACCGCGCACAATTTTGTAAACGTTCAGCAATTAACTCACCAAGTAGCTGATCAAGTTAATTGGCTTAAATCACATGCTTTCTTGGAAAGGCTGTTTTGAGCACACTGTTCCAAATCACATACTTTCACTTTCTTAACAAAAACTAGTCACCTTCACAGAAGGGGTACTAAAATCTCTGCTTCCTTCACTTTCGATTCAAAATTTGCAAATAATAATATACTACAAACTACCATTGTAAAATCCAGTTGCTTTACAGTTACTTTAGCATTCATTAATCAACAGTGACATGAGCTAACCATGTTAAAAAATTGTACAGCTGAGAAACATTGATAATTTCAATCATCTGATAAGTGTGCTACTGGCTGATATCATTTAAGAATTAAATGGAGATTATCCCAAGACTTAATATCAAAAGATCAACATTCTAATGAGGTGTGTCAATTTTCGGGATAATTTTCTTAGTTTTGTCAATTTTAAGTAATTCAAGCTAACACTTGAATTTAGAATGAAACATTACCTTTTCTTGTACTGGTTAGGGTTGAACAAGGGAATGGAACTTTTTCTTCTACATGTAATGACAACATTAAGCACTTCCTGAAAATTTATTTATAGCCTAGGTAAGATGAAATACTGATTTTCTTCCTTGGCAACATGGCTAAAGCCCAGGCTTTTAGTTGCACTTTTACTCCACAATGATATTTTCATTTCCATTTCTGAAACACATGCTTTAAGAAAGGCTGTCATATTGATGGCAATTTCAGTACTTTGCTATCTCAACAGAGATACTTATTGGAAATTTGGACTTATTCTCCCCCTCAATGCTTTGGTATATTTATATAATAAACATAACACTGAATGGGATTCATGGCTAAATTCCCAAGACATGTTCCTGGCAGGCAAGACTCTATATTACAGTACAGACTCATAAATGTACTCCTTATATTATGACCTACTTACTTGTTCCAGAGTCATAAAAGACAGTGTTCCAATTTCTTTTCCCTCCATTGCACTTACCTTTACTTTTTAATTTATTTCTTCCTTCCTTGCCATGCAACTGATCAGGAGCGCGTTCTGTAGTAAACAACATGAGTGTAATAAGCAAACTTCAAATCTGCAACCGTGCAAGAAAGCTTTTAAATCAAAAGTGATTTCTGGGGGACCTATGTGTCTAATTATTTATGGGGAGATGGACATTGTGGAAGGGATCATAGCAGTTCGGTAAACTATACAGGCACATAATTGGGCAGTCGAGATGATAGAACTGGAAAAATTTAAAAGGAATTCTCCATTTTCACCAACAGCCAGCCAGACTTAGAAGCTCCCTGTCAATCAGGTTGGAAAGCTGCCTCAGCTAAAAGACCTCAGCGAGGCAACAAAGAGGGAGAGGGAGAGATTGTGAACATAAAGTTCAGAGAGATGTTTGGCTTGGGGGAGATAGTGGGTGCAAAACTGGACATGTAATCATGGAAGCAAGATTGGGAGAGTCAGCGGGTATGGGGGGAAGATAACTACATTGGAAGGGAGATCCACTGATCAGGAGAGGAGTGGCTATGATTTTACGGAGGGGAAAGCTTTCTCTTTCCCTCCGTAAAATCATAGCCACTCCTCTCCTGATCAGTGGATCTCCCTTCCAATGTAGTTATCTTCCCCCCATACCCGCTGACTCTCCCAATCTTGCTTCCATGATTACATGTCCAGTTTTGCACCCACTATCTCCCCCAAGCCAAACATCTCTCTGAACTTTATGTTCACAATCTCTTTCTCTCACAGCTTTCTCTTTCCCCTAACTCTCAGGTCCAGGAAACGTCAGTTGCTAAATCCAGCCCCTCTTCAGCTTCATGGGGTAGAATTTAAGCCCTTTCTGAAGCAGATTTAAAAGCTGGGCCATTCAATCAGGTGGATGGGGCCTCAGCCACCTTCCTACCCCTGCTCTGATCAAATCTAGGGGAGAAGGTTCATGCATGGCCTTCCTGCCCCCAACAGCAGTTGAAACCTTTAAGTGAGCAAATGTTACATGCTTAAGGATTTCATCCACTCTCTGCCGATATTCAACCAGTGAGACAATTTGCCATGCAGAATGCCCGAGGGACAGGCCGGTGAGAATGGTTTGGGAAGGTCCCTCACTTGACACAATTAGCACCTGCGAAGAGTGAGGCCATTGAGACCTGCCCTCTGCCATTGCTGCCAACTCTCCTCAGTTCTTCTCCTACAATCCACACCCTGCAAATGCCATCCCACCTTTACTTCTCTCAGCCATGTGCATTGTCCACTGCAGTCATCATCCTCATCAATGGTGCCTTTGATTTGATTGGCTAGCCTCTCTCAGGTGCAGGATTTCCACTGCTTGACTTCTTGATCCCAGCAAAGACCTGCTGCCAGCCACATTATGCAATGAACTTCCCACAAGGATGGCTACAAATGGCCCTTGTTTGGTCTCCAGCTGGTGAGCGAGACCCCCAGCATTCAAATTAAATATTACTTTTTTTGTTTTCTGAGCCATGGGACACCTAGCATGCAGTCAGTAAACTAAAAACTTTAAAAATAAAGGCACATAAAATATTTAAAACCTGTGTCCACCACTTGAGAGCAAGTTAGGTGCTCACCCCAATCCAGCTCTTAAAGCAGTCAATATGTTGTCTGTGCTCCTGGTTTTCTTAGTTTCAAAACCGCACACATTAACCCATCTGTTCCCGTCCCACTCAGCTCCCATTAATTCTAAACTTGTCAAAAAAAAAAGGGTTCCGGATAAGAGACATTCACTGCCTTCTTATAAACTACCCTGTTGTAAGATCTACCCAAATAATGACAACAAATAATGTGATCAAAAACAATCCAAATGAATGGAGTTTATTTGGAAGCACTAGCTTTTGAAGCGCTGCTCCTACAACCACCTGATGAAGGAGCAGTGCTCTGGAAGCTAGTGCTTCCAAATAAACCTGTTGGACTATAGCTTAGTGTTGTGTGATTTTTAAACTTTGTACATCCCAGTCCAATACTGGCATCTCTAAATCACAAATGATTGGCAATATTCTCCAAATGAGATGCCTGACATTTCAGATCTGCTATCCTTACTTGGTCAGACCTATGTGGGACTCCTGACCCACAGAAACGATTCAGCAAATTACTCAATTAGGGATCCCAATAAATGCTGGCCTTTCCAGTGACACTCATCCCATAGGAGAATAAAGAATAAACAAAATCTCTAGTTTAAAAGTTCAGTGAAACACTGTCCATCACCATACCTGGTTTATGAGGAATGTTAGGTTTTGGTGATGAGCTGCTAGTAGAATGGTCACGTGCACTGTCAGAAGCTGACTGGCCACCTGAAACAGTTATTGGAGAATGTGATCAGAAATCAGTTCATAAATTATTCTAAAAGATCAGTGAATGCTGGCTATTCATGTCCACACAAACTTGCATTTATATCAAAAATGTCCCATGCGCTTCATTTGTGGGAATTGGAGACGAGGGGGTTACTAAATTTTAGTAGCTTCATTATAAGCAAATAGTCAATATTTAATGATGCTTCAGATGTTTTGAATGAGTGCACATATACTTTAATGCAAGTTTTAGAGCTTAGAAATTAATCACTTTCTTATAAACAAAATACCAAATAAGTCAAATGTAAAGGAAAAGTTCAACTTACAAAAGATGTACTTTGATACTTTTAAATTGTTTGCACACTTTGAGCAAACCAAACTAAGACTAAGCTTTGATACTGTGACTACAAGTTATTTGGGTTGGAGGAGCTTTGTAAACAGCAGAAGCACCAGCAGAGATGACTGGGTTGAATGATCTATTTCTGTGCTGCTAGTTCTATCTCCTGCTAAATTACTTGGAGATCCTTGCCCTTACTACTCTCTGAGTAAAGAATCTACCTCTGACATCTGTCCTACATCTATCACCCCTCAGTTGAAAGCTATGTTCCCTCGTGCTAACTATCCTCATTTGAGGAAAAAGGCTCTCACTGTCCACCCTATCTAATCCTCTGACCATCTTGTACGTCTCAATTAAGTCACCCCTTAACCTTCTTTTCTCTAATGCCTCAAGTCCCTCAGCATTTCCTTATAAGCCTTCCCTCCATACCAGGGAACATCCTGGTAAATCTCTTCTGAACTCTTTCCAATGCTTTCAGGTCCTTCCTATAATGTGGTGACTAGAACTGTATGCAATGCTCCAAATGTAGCTGCACAAGAGTTTTGAAAAGCTGCTACATGACCTCATGGCTCTGAAACTCAATTACTCTACCAATATAAGCTAACACACCGTACACCTTCTTAACAACACTAGCAACCTGGGTGGCAATGTTCAGAGATCTATGCACATGAACACAGAGATCTCTCTGTCCATCTGCACTGCCAGGAATTTTACCATGAGCCCAGTCCTCTGTATTCCTGTTACTCCTTCCAAAGTGAATCACTTCACACTTTTCCGCATTTGAAACCTCTCTGCCCATCTCTGCAGCTTCTCGATGTCCCTTTGTAACCTGCAACATCTTCCTGCAATGTCCACAACTCCACCGACTTTAGTGTCATCCATAAATTTACTTACCTATCCTTCTACGCCTTTATCCAGGTCATTTATAAAAATGACAAACAGCAATGACCCCAATGACTCCAAAACAGATCCTTATGGTACGCTATTAATAACTTAACTCCAGGATGAACATTTCCCATCAACCACCACCCCCTGTCTTCTTTCAGCTAGCTAATTTCTGATCCAAACCGTTAAATCACCCTCAATCCCATGCCTCTGAATTTTGTGCAATAGCCTACCGTGGGGAACTTTATCAAATGCTTTACTGAAATGCATATACATCACATCAGCCGCTTTACCCTCATTCACCTGCTTGGTCACCTTCTCAAAAGAACTCAGTGAGGTTTGTGAGGCATGACCTACCCTTCACAAAACTGGGTTGACTATCCCTCATCAACTTATTCCTTTCTAGATGATTATAAATCCTCTTTTTTATAATCCATTCCAAAACTTTACCCACAACTGAAGTAAGGCTCTCTGGTCTACTTTGAAACACTCACAAGAGTGCCTTTCTTGAGTCTTTACATCGCTCGTCGATGTTTTGGACTCTCTAGAATCACCACAGGCCAAGGGCCACAGTGATACTGGTGTTATATGAAGCTCGGGTATTGGTGATCCTCCATCAGTCTGGAGTCAGACTGATCATGGTGTAGTGGATTGGCGCACCCTTTTTTTATTTTTATTTATTTTTGGTGGTGATTGGCCAATCCTTGTCTCCGGCCGGAGCCGGCTAGGGCAGTTTGCTCACTTATAACAATTCGAGTGTCAGTGATAACGTGAGTCTGGATGTCTTTGTGGCAAATGTTTTGAATCTTTCAATGCCGAGGAATTTCCTGAGGCCGTTACTCAGGCCCAGCCACTTGCCTCGTGCACCCATCGTGAAGCTGAAGTGCTTGGGTTCCGAGCCTCCCGTCAATTCCGTTATCTCAGTGTCAAGGTGTTTCTATTTTTCACTTTTCTCACGCCATGCCATTTCCAGTGTTTTACTGTCATTCTTGTACCACACGGTGACACCTACTACCATGATCTTTTGAACTTTCTTGAATAGAAGATCAGGTTTCTACAGTGAGCCATCTTTTGCAAATAATCTGAGCTCCACGTACGATGTCCAGCCATACTTACTGACATGGTTTTGCAGTTGGTCTGTGATGTTATGGCATTTTATCCGAGCATTTTTGACAAATGGGCAGCATGATGAGATGTGCAAGATGGTCTCAACTGTCGTCTCACACCTTCGGCAAATTTTGTTTCTATTTGAACTTCCCCGAGATAGGATGGTTCTTGTCGGGTATAGATTACACCACAGGAGCAAGCTGTTTATAAACAGAGAGGATTTCTGTTGAATTGCAACTTTTAGACATGAATTAGAGATCTTACCATCTCTAAACTACTAGATGTCTGCCCCTTGGCATTCCAGCTTTCGCCACTTTTCAAATTCCAATTCTCTCCATCCTGCATATGTGTTGGGCGGTTTCTGTCCCGGTGTCTGCCTCCTGGAGTGCTGGCATGATGGCTTGGATGTGGATCATCGGGTCCATTTCCTCTTTGCCGCCATTTTGGCTGCTAGGTAGGAAATCTTCAATTTCTTTAAGGACTTTGAGCTTGCTCACTCCCACAACGGTGTCTGTGTTGCATTCTCCTTTATACTGAAAGGAGACTCGAATTATCACATCACTGGACATCTCAATCACGGATGGAATTTTCACCTCCAGATTTGGAACACTTCGACCGCCATTCCTGTTGCTGGCATACAGGGCTATATCAGCGGTATGATGTGGAAGGTGGAGGAATTCTTTTGTAGCATTATGGATGATCTGGTCCAGTTTTATGAGAGTACACTGAGATGCTTCAGATAGGATCAGATGGAAATACAGTTTGTGGGTAACATGTGTTTTAAGGATTTCTAGCCATTGCCTTGGTTGGAGAGATGCTGCCTATATTCCTTTGACCCAGGTCTTAAGCTTCTCCTCCCATTCCCCTTCTGCCACACCTGCCCACGGATCGATATGGGCTCCCAGGTACTTCTCTGTGTCACCTGGGGGTATATAGGCTATGGATTCATTTCGCAGCTTCCAGTTTGCGAAGTGATTGTATAAGAAGGTGTTCCTTTTAAACGTAAAGTAGAATCCCTTCGTCTTTGCAATGTTAATACGGAGAGCTGTATGGTCACAGTATGACTGGAGCAGCTTCAGATCCCTAACCATTCCAGTGTGGGAGTCCCTCAGAAGGACAATGTCATCCGCGAAGGCCAAAGTCAAGCAGTTGGCTCTTCTGCCGCCCAGGGGCATGGCAACCCTGAGTTGGCCTTCTCCAGAGAGCATACAGAGGATCCAGAGCGATGTTCAATAAAATTGGTGAAAGCGGGTCGCCCTGCTTTACGCCCCTCTCAATATTTATTGGGGTGGTACAGTTACCGTTCCCTTCCACCACGATTGTATTGCCATTGGAGAGTTCTTTGATCAGACCTACAAAGGCTTTGGGGAGTTGTGCACTTTGTAAAGCTTTCAGTAGTAGCTTGTGCCCAACCGAGTCAACACTTTTTGCCAGATCGACAAAGACAACTGTAAAGTCCTTGTGGTTATGCTTTGCTCCCTTAATGATGTTTCGAGGATGACAATGTTTTCATTGCATCTGGGAGTGGCTGCTAAGAACCCCTTTTACTTAGTGTTAATTTTGACTGTTTCACAGGCGTTTTGCCATTATTTCCGTTAACAGTCGTAACAGTGTCGGACCAATAGTTATTGGTTGCCAATTGTCGATGTTTTTCAGGTGGTCTTTATCCTAGCACTTAGGAATCGTTCAACTCTTTTCCAGTGATTCGGGTATCGTGCTTGATCTGAGCCACAGGGAGAAGAGGCGGGGTAGACAGGTTTCCTCCTCCTAGTGGATTGATCGTATGTCCTTCCGTTTCAGGATGTCTGGTCCAGTTGCACTGGGCTCGTCTATACCCTTGATGGCTGACTCCACCTCTTCTACCCCTATGGGTTTCATCAAGGATCCGTCGTCTACTTTCCTGGTGCATGGGGCATACTTACTGATGTTTGATTTCTGGTTTGGTATCGACAGTTTCACACGGAAACATGCCTCCAATTCCTCTTTTGAGAGAGGACAAGGGATGAAGTTGGTGTCCCCATGATCTCGTGAGTTAGTTAGTGCCAGTTGGTTTTGTAGAGCTGCTGTGTCACTCTAAACAGCGCTCTACATGCTGCCCATCTTTTCTTAGCCCTGGTATTATTACCGGTCTTTTTGTATTTTTTGGCCTGGTGTTTTTGAGGCTTCTTTTGTTTTTTCTGTCTCTCCCTACCATTCATTAGTAAGTCGGTAATACTTTCCATCAGTCCTACCCCTAGGGCAGGAGTGTCTGGGTCGTTCCTCGCACTCAAAAGCTTGTGTTAGCTGGTCGTCCACGTCCCTATGCTTAGGTATTGAGGCCAGTGTTCTTTGGCAGTCTCTTTGGCCCAGATTTTGATCATCAGAAATTTCCTGGACATTCTCCACCTCTGAATCGTGTAAGTCATTAGTTAAGGTTGACTCATTTGGGAGTTTGGACCTCCATCAGGGTGTTTGCAAGGATTCTGCGCTTGTCTCAGATTTGCTTGAGTATTTTCATTTTATGGATGCTGGCAATCGATTTACTTATGAATTTGGATCCTGCAAATCTCACTTCTGGTTCCCTCAGGAGTGCCACCTCCTCCTGTGACCATATGCGATCACTTTTCCCTGGTTTGCCCTTGACCTTGGGTGCAGTATTGAGGCGTTTTTCATTCCGTAGAATAGGGTGTCGATGCCTCTCGTGTTGACCAGCTGAGTTGTAAACTGTTGGTCACATGCGCTGCATGCAAAGTTCCCTGTTGGGGGGGTGTTCTTGCCTTTGCATTTTGGGTAATGGCAGGAGATTGCGTGATACTCTCCTACTTTGCCGCAGCATGAACATGTTGTTCGGATGTTCTTGACGTTGTGCACCTTAGTCATATCGGTCTTAAACAGGATCACCGTGGGGAAGAGGGTGTTGCAATCCTTGTAAAACAGCCCGTCGACAGGGTAGTGGATAATTACCTCCGGGACAGACACTGGCTCGAAAGCAACTCCTTCCAAGAAGGCAGTTGTCCCAGTTGTCATATCACCTGTCTCAGTTACGGTCTCTTTCGCCATATAGTCTGTGCCCTGTATCAAATTTTGATAACTCTTGTTGTAGAAGGTCTGGGAAGCTATGCTTATCCCGTCTGGAGGATGGGCCGTCCTCGTGGTCCCTTTTCCAATGTTATTTAAGTCATCCATTACTGAGCGAGTCGGCTCCCTGGGAGGGGTGGCTGGGCTCAGCTCCACGTAAGGCAGGAGGCATCGTCTCAAGGTCGCTGTCTCAGTTTAAATCGAGATGGATCTTGTTGCCGGTTTTGATAAGTAGGCACATGTACAACTTGATGATTTAACACAGCTCGCAGTTGTGGATGAGGCTGCGGGGAGGTTGTTCATCTGGGATGCTTCCCAGACAGACTGCTCCATTGAAAATGGAAACCTCATGGTTTTTTGAAAGCAGGACTGCGTGGACCACAGCTGTCTCGTACTTTTTCTCTTCATTTTGTCACTCAGTAGCCAGGGCTACTGAGCTTACCAGGCGGACCAACAAGGAGATACAACACCAACAATGCGCCAAAATACGTCAAAACATCATAGTTACCAGGGTTATCTCTACTCCCCTTCTTGTACAAGGAGACAACATTTGCTATCCTCCAGTCTTCTGGAACTATTCTGTTGATAATAATGACATAAAGATCAAAGCCAAAGACTCTGCAATCTCCTCCCTGGCTTCTCACAGAATTCTAGGATAAATCCCAACCAGTCCAGGGGTCTTAAGTATTTTCACACTTTCCACAATTGCTAACATCTCTTCCTTATGAACGTTAATCCCGTCTAGTCTAATAGTCTATACGTCAGCGCTCTCCTCAACAATATTGTCATTTTCCTGTGTAAATACAATGAAAAATATTCATTTAGCACCTCTCCTATCTCTTTGGACTCCACACACAACTTCCCACTATGTCCTTGACAGACCTAATCCTACTCTCATCATTCTTTTATTCCTGACATAACTATAGAAAGCTTTATGGTTTTCCTTGATCCTATCCACCAAAGATTTCTCATGTCCCCTCCTGGCTCTTCTTAGCTCTCTCTTTAGGTTCTTCCTGGCTAACTTGTAACTCTTAAGCTCCCTAACTGAGCCATCACATCTCATCTTTACATAAGCCTCCTTCTTCCTCTTGACAAGAGATTCAACTTCTTTAGCAAATCAAGATTCCTTCACTCGACTACTTCCTCCCTGCCTAACAGGTACATACTTATCAGGGACACGTAGTAGCTGTTCCTTGAATACGCTCCACATTTCAATCGTGCCCATCCCATGCAGTTTCCTTCCCCATCCTATGCATCCTAAATCTTGCCTAATTACATCACAATTGCCTTTTGCCCAGCAAAAGTCTTGCCCTGCGGTATATACCTATCCCTTTCCATCGCTAAAATAAACTTAACTGAATTATGATCACTATCACCGAAGTGCTCAGTTGGTTCCAAACCTAACACCTGTCCTGGTTCACTGCCCTTTACCAAATCCAACGTGACCTCGCCTCTTGATGGCCTATCTACATACTGTGTCAGGAAACCCTCCTGCACACATTGGACAAAATCTAACCCATCTAAGGTACTTGAATGATAGCGTTGCCAGTCATTGGATGTAGGTTTGCTCGCTGAACTGGAAGGTTGGTTTTCAGCTGTTTCGTCACCATACTAGGTAACATTTTCAGTGAGTCTCTGGATGAAACACTGGTGGTGTAGCCACTTTCTCTTTATGTTTGGGTTTCCTTGGATTGGTGATGTCATTTCCTGTGGTGATGTCATTTCCTGAGGTGATATTATTTCCTGTACTTTTTCTAAAGGGGTGGTAAATGGGATCCATGTCAATATGTTTGTTGATAGAGTTTCGGTTGGAATGTCATGCTTCTAGGAATTCTCGTGCGAGTCTCTGTTTGGCTTGTCCTAGGATGGTGATGAAATGTTTGAAAATGAACCTTGCAGCTCAGCGAGCAAACCTACATCCAGAACCTCAAATCTGATCTACAAATCATCTCAAAACTCATTTCCAGTCAATATTAGGAAAGTTAAAGACCCCATAACAAACTAGCCTGTTACTTTCACTCCTATCCAGATTCATCTTTGCAATCTTTTCCTCTACATCTCTGGAACTTTTCGAATGCCTATAGAAAACTCCTAACAGGGTGACTTCTCCTTTCCTGTTTCTAAACATAGAGTTAATGCATCAAGTCTCACATTTCTTTTCAGAAGGTCTGTGATAGAGTGGAAAGAGAAGTGATTCCTTGTATCATCATCCCATTTGTCAAGTTTAAAAAAAGGAATAATAATGAGGCAAATAAGGAAACAAAAAAAAAGAAAAGTATCAATGGCAACAGCAGAAGCATTACCAATAACTGCTGGGGGCAGTGCCTATATCCTGACAATATTTAACTGAAGAAGGGCTCATGCCCGAAATGTCGATTCTCCTGCTCCTTGGATGCTGCCTGACCTGCTGCACTTTTCCAGCAACACATTTTCAGCTCTGATCTCCAGCATCTGCAGTCCTCACTTTCTCCTAATATTTAACTCACTGTCAAGAGTGGAAAACTAAAGCCACAAAGGATGGTCATCTCAATGGACAATCAACTAGGTTTGCCAAGAAAATCCTATTATTAATAGCATCTCTCAAGGTTACTGTTATACAGGTCAGTTAGGCTATGAGTTTGAACATGAAGTCTTCCATGGACAGTCAAGGTGGATAGATATTTCAACTGGATCACACACCCTACAATCTTATCTTCTGCACTCCAATGCAGCATTAGTCATGCAATGGGGTTAGATATTGTTGCCAAATCTCAAGCTTAAATCTTCATCCTACTGTTCTCAATGAAGACATTGGGATTCTTGACATGCCCAAACTGATTTACATGAATCTATGCAGAATGGGCTCTGGTTCATTCATGATTCTAAAGGGATTTGCATTTGCAGTCTCCACCTTAATTTCTTAATTCCACACTCACAGCAGGGAAGCCTGTGTCATTATGGGTCTACAATATTGTCTAGCTATGATGCAAACAAAAATGGACCCCCACTACAAGCACATGATCATAGCTCCACAGATATTAGGTAACAAAAAATGCAACTAAGACTGAATAGACAATAGTGTTACCCCATCAATAAAGAGATTTACAGATGATGTGTGCAAACTTTTGTCATACTGTATGTTAAGCAGAAATTTATACCAATTAGCAAATAAACCTGAAACATAAACTTAATGATATGCAATCATTGAAAATTCAGATCACATGGTTTCTGTGATAATATAGTTGTTACTTTAAATGCTTCAATTCAAAGTTAAATTCCACTTTATCCTTGGTAAAATGTTCACATACTTCAATGCTGCAAACCCACTATTCCTAAACATACATTTCATTTTTAAACAACTCAGCAAACAAAAGAATTAATAACAATTTAGACACATTTTGATGTAGAAACATTCAGCTTATGATCACATTACACAGATTCTCCAAATAACTCATTATGCCAAATATTTGTGGATTATAAAGAGGCTAATAATTTTAATTTGTAACCTACCTAAAACCACTTGCGTACTAACAGTCGGCTTTTTGGGGAATCTTATCCAATTTGTTCCATTTTGTGCTAGAAATATAAAAGGAATTATCCATGAAATATATCACAAAAGCAAATATATTGTTTTAATTACTAATGTACACATTGTCATTATATGATCAATTGCTGGTTCACTTCTATATCCCTGATTTTGGAATCTATATAAACTTGTAACAAAGTAAGTTGTGTTTGAAAGACAATATTGTCTGTGATTTCTCTGGTTTTCAGGAAACAATTATTCCAGAAGCCATAACATTATCAGAGGGTCATATTTTTATCAGGTTTTCTTCAGCTATTTTCTTTCCGCACAGGAAGGTTTTGAACGAGAAATCCAACTCTCTCATATCGTACCTTATAAGGGAGCAACCGGGTCTTCAAATCTGGAGAGGTTGGGTGAAAGGGTACAAAACTTACAGCCACCCTATTAATATTTGATTCAAGCAGTTTGTTTAATACACAAGCAGCTCACCTATCTGAAACAATGTATTTTTAACAGCACTCAATTTCATCACTATTCATCTGGGAACCCAGTGTGTCAGAAGGTTTATCTGTCTTGGATGTCCTCCTAGGTAAGGTCAAACTTGCCTTACCCAATATTTAAACAAGCAGATATGAATTAATCTTGAATACTTGTGTTATTAATAGATATAGAGTCGTCGGGTCATAGAGATCTTCAGCATGGAAACAAATACTTGCTGACCAGATATTCTAAATTAATCTAGTCACGTTTGCCAGCATTTGGCCCATATTCCTCAAAGCCCTTCCTATTTATGTATCCATCCAGATGCCTTTTAAATGTTGCAATTGTACCAGCCTCCAACACTTCCTCTGGCAGATCATTCCTTACATACACCACCCTCTGCGTGAAAACATTGCCCCTTAGGTCTCTTTTAAATCTTTCTCTGCTCACCTTAAACCTATGGCTTCTAGTTCTGGACTCCGCCAACTGAAGCAAAAGACTTTTGTCTATTTATCCTATCCATGCCCCTCGTGATTTTATAAACCTCTATAAGGTCACCCCTCAACCTCCAATGCTCCAGGGAAAACAGCCCCAGCCTATTCAGTCTCTCCCTTTGGCTGAAACCCTCCAACCCTGCCACATCCTTGTAAATATTTTCTGAACCCTTTCAAGTTTCACAACATCTTTCATATAGCAGGGAGACCAGAATTACACACAATATTCCAAAAGTGGTCTAACCAATGTCCTGTACAGCTGCATCATGACCTCCCAAATCATATACTCAATGCTCTGACCAATAAAGGAATGCCTTCTTCAATATCCTATCTACATTAGACTCCACTTTCAAGGAACTATGAACCTGCACTCAAAGGTCTTCGTTCAGCAACACTCCCCAGGACATTTCCATTAAGTGTATATGTCCTGCCCTGATTTGACTTTCCAAAATGCAGCACCTCACATTATCTAAATTAAACTCCATCTGCCACTCCTTGGCGCATTGGCCCATTTGACCAAGATCCTGTTGTAGTCTGAGGTAACCTCCTTTGCTGTCCACTATACCTGCACTTTTGGTGTCATTGAAAACTTACTAACTATACCTCCTCTGTTCACATCCAAATCATTTATATAAATGACAAGAAGCAGTGGACCCAGCACCGATCCTTGTGGCACACTCTGGTCACAGGCCTCCAGTCTGAAAAGCAACCCACCATCACTATCCTCTGTCTTCTACCTTCGAGCCAGTTCTGTATCCAAAAGGCTAGTTCTCCCTGTATTCCATGAGATCTAACCTTGCTAACCAGTCTCCCATGGGGTACTTTGTTGAATGCCTCACTGATATCCATACAGATCACGTCCACCGCTTTGCCCTCATCAATCCTCTTTGTTACTTCTTCAAAAAACTGATTGAAGTTAGTGAAACATGATTTCCCATGCACAAAACAGTGTTGCCTATCCCTAATCGGTCCTTGTCTTTTCAAATACATATAAATCTATCCCCCAAGATTCCCTCTAACAACTTGCCCACCACTGATGTCAGGTTCACCGGTCTATAGTTTCCTGGCTTCTTCTTACCAACCTTCTTAAATAGTGGTACCACGTTAGCCAACCTCCAGTCTTCTGGCACCTCACCTGTGGCTATTGATTATCCAAAAATCTCAGCAAGGGGTCCAGCAATCAATTTCCTAGCTTCCCATAGAGTTCGAGGATAATCAGATCCTGGGGGTTTTTCCACCTTTATGCACCTCCTCCTCTGTAATATGGACATTTTTCAAGGTGTCACATAAAACATAGAATAGTACAGCACACTACAGGCCCTTCGGCCCTTAATGTTGTACCCACCACGGTGGCACAGTGGTTAGCACTGCTGCCTCACAGCGCCAGAGACCCGGGTTCAATTCCCGCCTCAGGCGACTGACTGTGTGGAGTTTGCACGTTCTCCCCGTGTCTGCATGGGTTTCCTCCGGGTGCTCCGGTTTCCTCCCACAGTCCAAAGATGTGCAGGTCAGGTGAATTGGCCGTGCTAAATTGCCCATAGTGTTAGGTAAGGGGTAAATGTAGGGGTATGGGTGGGTTGCGTTTCGGCGGGTCGGTGTGGACTTGTTGAGCCGAAAGGCCTGTTTCCACACTGTAAGTAATCTAATTAAAAAAAAAAGTAAGTAATCTAATTCAAACATTTATCATACTCTAAGATCAGGCTAACCTACATATCCCTTCATTGTACTATCCAAGAGTCGCTTAAATGTCCCTAATGTATCTGACTCTACTACTGGTGATGGCAGTGCATTCCACGTACCCACCACTTTCTGTGTAAAGAATCCACCTCTGAAATCGCCCCTCAACCTTCCTCCAATCACCTTAAAGTGATGCCCCCTTGTGAGAGTTATTTCCACCATGGGAAAGTCTCTGGCTATCCACTCTATGCCTCTCATTATCTTGTCACCTATCAAGTCACCTCTCATCCTTCTTCATTCCAATGAGAAAAGCCCTCACTTCTCCAACTTTCAGCACATCCTCCTTCTTAACATCAACCTGTTCAAGCATATCAGTCTGTTTCACTCTGTCCTCAGAAATGTCAAGGTCTCTCTCATTAGTGAATATTGAAGCAAAGTATTTATTAAGGACTTCCCCTACTTGACTCCAGGCGCAAGATCCCTCCACGATCCCTGATCAGCCCTATCCTCACTATCGCCATATTCGTGTTCCTCACTTAAATGTAGAACGCCTTAGGGTTTTTTTTAATCCTACCTGCTAAAGCTTAGGGTTTTCCATAATCCTACCTGCTAAAGCTTTTTCATGTCCCCTTCTAGCTCTCCTAAGTCCATTCTTCAGTTCCTTCCTTGCTGCCTTGTAACCCTCTAAAGCCCTGTTTGATCTTTGCTTCCTCAACCTAAAGTAAGCTTCCTTTTTCCTCCTGACTGGATGTTCCACATCCCTCATCACCCAAGGTTCCTTCAACCTAACATCCCTTTCTTGCCTCAGTGGGACAAATCTGTCCAGCACTATCAGTAAGTGCTTCCTGAACAACCTCCACATTTCTGTTGTACATTTTCCTGAGAACATCTGTGGCCAATTTAGGTACCCCAGTTCCTGCCTAATAGCATTGTAATTTCCCCCTCTCCCAATTAAATATTTTCCCACACTATCTGGTCCTATTTCTCTCCATGAATATAGTAAAGGTCAGGGTGTTGTGATCACTATCACTGAAATGCTTCCCACTGAGAGATCTGACACCTGACCTGGTTAGTTGCCAAACACCAAATCCAAAATGGCCTCCCCTCTAGTCAGCCTATCTACACATTGAGTCAGGAACCCTTCCCTGGACACAAAAATGCTCCATCCAAACAATTTAAACTAAGGAGATTCCAATCAATATTAGGGAAGCCTAAAGTCACCCATGACAGCAACCCTGTTACTTCTGCACCTTTCCAAAATCTGCCTCCCAATCTGCTCTGTTTCTCTGTTGCTATTGGGGGGGGGTCTGTAGAAAACTCCCAATAAAGTGACTGCTCTTTTGCTGTTTATGACTTCCACCCATACTAACTCTGTAGACAAACCTTCCTCAATGGCCTCCTTTTCTCGGGCTATGATACTATCCCTGATTAGCAATGTCACTCCTCCACCTCTTTACACCCCCCACCCCCCAATTCTTTTTGAAACATCTAAACCCTGGAACATCCAACAACCATTCCTGCCCCTATGATATCCAAGTCTCCATTATTGCCACAATATCATAGTTCCAAGTACTGATCCATGCTCTAAGTTCATCACTCTTACTCCTGGTACATCTCGCATTAAAATAGACACACTTCAACCCATCACACTGACTGCACCTTTGTCCTATCATGTGCCTATCCCTTCTCACAAACTGTCTGCACTCTGTATAAGATGTTCACTACCTACACCATCATCTGATCCATAGCTCCAGTTCCCAACACCCCTGAAGAGCTCTAGCAAACCTCCTGCCTAGGATATTGATGCCCCTTGGGTTCCCACATTCTCCAGAAGATATCCCAATGGTCCACCTCAATTTCTCTAGCCATCCAGCATTCCCTATGCCTACCAGCCTTGCCTTTCACCCTAACATGAACATACTGTCTCTGGACTCAGGTTATCTCATTTTTGAAGGCTTCCCATTTCCCAACCATCATTTCACCTGCGAACATCTACACCCAATCAAGGTTTGCCTAATACTGTCAAATTTGGCCTTCCTGAAATTTACAACTTTAGCTTTTAGATCTAGTCTATGCTATTCTATCACTATTTTAAAACTAATAGAATTATGGTCGCTGGCCTCAAAGTGCTTCTCCACTGACAACTTATTCACCAAGTTGCCCTTATTTCCCAAGCCACGATTTGCACCTTCTCTAAGAGGTACATGTACATTCAGAATCATTTAAATCCTTAACATAAAGGCAGTCCCAGTCTATGTTTGGTAAGTTAAAACCCCCTACTATAACCACCCTATTATTCTTACATATAACTGAGATCTCCTTCCAAATTTGTTCTCAATTTCCCACTGACTTTTAGGGGGTCTATAGCACAATCCAAATAAGGTACATCCCTTTATTATTTCTCAGTTCCACCCAAATAACTTCCCTGACATATTCCCAGGAATATCCTCCCAAGTAATGCAGTAATGTTATCCCTGATCAAAAGTGCCACACACACCTCCTTTCTTTCACTCTACACCTCCTCCCCCCCGCCTCTATTCTTCCTATAGCATTTGTACCCTGCAACATTAAACAGCTAGTCTTGCCCATCCCTGAGCCACATCTCCATAATTGCTATGATATCCGTGTCCCATGTTCCTAACCATGTAATGAGTTCATCTGCCTTCCCTGTTAGTCCTCTTGCATTGAAAGAAATGCAGTTTAACTTATGTCATTCTCTGCCATGCCCCTGCCTGCCTTGACTGTTTGACTTGCTCCTTTTCCCAACTGTACCAGTCTCAGACTGATCTCTTTCCTCACTGAGTCCCACATTCCCAACTTACTATTTTAAATCCTCCAAAGCAGCTCTAGCAAATCTCTCTCCCAGTATATTAGTCCCCTTCCAATTCAGGTGCAATCTGTCCTTCTTATACCGGTCACTTCTACCTCAGAAAAGATTCCAATGAATCCAAAAATGTGAACCCTTCTCCCTTGCACCAGCTCTTCAGCCACACATTCATCTGCTCTATCTTCCTATTCTTACCCTTACTAGCTCATGGCATCTGCAGTAATCCTGATATTACTACTCTTGAGGACTTTCTTTTTGAATTCCTGCTTAACTTCCTATGTTCTCCCTTCAGAATCTCATCCTTTTCCCTTCCTATGTCATTAGTTCCAATGCGTACAACAGCCTCCTGCTCGTCCCTCTCCCCTTTGAGAATATTCTGCACTCTATCAGAGATATCCTTGCTCCTGGCACTAGGGAGGCAACACACCATTCTGATTTCTCGCTGTTGGCCACAGAAACATCTGTCTGTGCCCCTGAGTAGAGAGTTCCCTATCACAATCGTTCGCTTGGAACCTGAATATACTCCTTATCACATTAGAGCCGTTTCAATGCCAGAAACCTGGCTGTTCGTGCTACATTCCCCTGAGAGTCCATTACCCCCCACATTTTCCAAAACAACATACTTGTTTGAGATGGGGATAACCACAGGAGACGCCTTTACTTTCCTCCCTCTCCTACCTTTCCTGGAGTTAACCCATCTGCCTGACTGCATTTGCGGTTTTTCTCCCTTCTTACAACTGCAATCCATCACACCCCCTAGCTCCTGTGAATTCTTCATCGCCTCAAACTGCCATTCCAACCGATCCATGCGATTGACAGGATTCACAATCAAAAACACTTACTGCAGACAGAATCATCAGTAACATGGAAATTCCCCCTAATCTCCCACATCCAACAGGAAGAGCACATCACGTTACTAAAGGCTATCTTTGCACCTTAACAATCTACAGAAAATAGCACAGTCTTACTGCTCTAAAAAACAGTGCTCCAGGCTAACTTATAGAGTCATAGAGATGTACAGCATGGAAACAGACCCTTCGGTCCAACCCGTCCATGCTGACCAGATATCCCAACCCAATCTAGTCCCACCTGCCAGCACCTGGTCCATATCCCTCCAAACCCTTCCTATTCATATACCCATCCAAATGTCTTTAGTACCTTTGTTTTGTATTTTTAAATTTTAATCAAGAGACAGATCACAATAAGACACAACAAAAATAACCCACTCTACTCACTATTTAAAAAATGACAGCAATGTTACACCTAAAAGCCATGCACTTATCTACTCCTGTGCTGTGAGCTCTCCCATGTATGTTCTTCCAAAGTGAGCTGTGAATTTTGCTATTTGTTCATTTTTCTTATCACTTTCTGATGTCCAGAAATACATGAACTCAAACACAAAGGCAGTGGCTGTGCAGATTCACTGCTGTGCCAAACAACAGTGTGGGTTTCTTTCTCTCTCTTACTGACCATGTGGTCACAGCCTTTGTTCTCTTCCGCCTTTTTAAATTGCCATTGTTTTGATCTTTTTCCCCAAAGTCCCAAAACAATGCAGCAGTAAATCAGTAACTACTGCTCCCGGAAGTTGAGAAAATCACCTCCAACACATAAAATACCTCAAAAAAGGAGCAGCTCTTACAGCCACATCTTTTTCCCATCCTTCATCTTGGATTACCCAGAATCCTTGGGATGGGTATAGAGTTGTTTCGATTTGTTCCTGCTTTGCTTGCGTTGGCATGATAGACTCACATTTGTATCCTGCTCTTATATCTTTTATAATAAAGATGGTTAATCATATGGTAGTGTGTCTCCTATGATGTTGATTGGCTGATAGACATGCCAGGCCATTGGATTAACTCTCCTGTTCTTCTTCAAAATAGTGTCATGGTATCTTTATATTTACTTGACCTGGCAGACAGGATCTGTTCACATCCCACATGAAAATGACACATCTAACATTGCAGTCCTCTCAAAACTGCATTGCTGAGATTTTCCAGCAATTCAATTTTATGTTTCACATTTCCCCAATCTGAATCTCATTGTGATTTCCACATTCAAGGTCACTGTGTTTTTGTTTATAATATTTAATATTGGAATTAAATTTTAACTGGAGAAAATAAGTCAAACACAATTAAACTAAATTTGGAGTCTATTACAAGATTGGAGTCATTTTGATTTAAGAGTTAACACTGAACTAGGGATGGGATGACTGCAATCCTTACAAATAAGGATATTTTGGTTTGGCACTCAGAACTATAAGCAATAAATCCAGAAAGATTATGAAACCGGTTTTACTTGATTAGATCAAATAAGAAATTACCAATGAGAAGTAACAAATCTAAATGTCAGTTTCAGAACAACCCAGGGTAAGTTATATGGTCTTGGAGATGTGTAGAGCCCAAGGGGACTCTTGATTTCAATTATATGGATTGATCTTGAAAGAGTTTTTCTTTGCAGTGTGAATCTTAGGTGGATTAATAGCAGTCAGTTTTAATTCTTACTTCCCCAAAGAATTTTACTTGAAAACACATCAATCTAAAAAGTTATTTACTTCTGTAGAGATCAGCCTAAGAATGCCAGTCCCCTTATGAATTTTCATGAGCTGCGTCTATTCTTTTGTTAACTATCTTTTGACTGCAGATGCCTGAATCCCTTAGTTCTGGTTACTTTCTCAATTGTCAAAAAGTTCAAAGAATCAAGAAACACAGTGTGTACCAAATTGATTCGCACTGAGAGTGCAGAATAAGAAATCTCATAATTGACCATGTAGAATGCTGGTCAGGCTTAATGTTAGTGTTATGAGAGACAAAAGCTCATAAGTAACCTAGAAATCATGTAGCATGGATTCTTTATTCTAAAGGCATCGAGTCTTTACAATTGTGAAGCGAAATTAAAGTTTAACTAAGAAAACAGAGAATTGACATGAAATTAAGTCTGTAATTGATATCTCATTGACAAAATCCTTTGCCTGTCTCTCTTTCTCCCCAAGATACCTCATTCTGACAAAGGCTCCCTTTCCTCAAGACAGGGTCCCACTTAACTGTTTGGTGCTTCCCTCACTGTTACCACCTGCTGCTGGAGGCCCCATAACATTGGTTTGAATTTTGAGAGATAGGGGAAGCTAGAAATGCATATCCACAGAGATTTGTGCCAAAGGGTTCAACAGCAGTTTAAATTGAAGCCATTAAAGATAGGATTCGGGCATTCATAGTCAAAAAAATCTGAAACAAAGTTTTACTTCTGAGAACAGTTACAGAGTAGTAGAATTCTCCAGGGGACTGTCATAGTGAAGCTAGCCAATTGGATACAAAATTAGCTTGACAGTATGAGACAGAGGGTGGTGGTAGAAGGCTGTTGTTCAAACTGGAGATCTGTGACCAGCAGTGTGTTCCAAGTATTAGTGCTCGGTCCACTGTTATTCATCATTTATATAAACAAATATAGGAGGCATGGTTAGTAACTTTGTGGATGACAGCAAACTTGATGGTATAGTGGGCAGCAAAGAAGAGTATAGAGGGATCTTGATCAACTGGGCCAATGGACAGAGGAATGGTATTTGGAATTTAATTCAAATAAATGAGGTGTTGCATTTTGGCAAGACAAACCAGAGCAGGACTTAAACAGTTTATGGAAGGGGGCTGTTGTCAAGAGAAAGACCCTGGGATGCAGATACATAGTTCCTTGAAAGTGGCATCACAGGTAGAAAGGGAGTGAAAGCGGCATTTAGGATAGTTGCCTTTATCAGTCAGAGCATTTGAGGACAGGAGTTGTTATGTTATGTTACAACTGTATAAGACAATTCGCAAGGCCACATTTGGAGTATTGCATATAATTAGAGTCATAGAGATGTACAGCACAGAAAGAGACCCTTCAGTCTAACTCATCCATGCTGACCTGAAATCCTAAATTAATCTAGTTCTATTTGCCAGCATTTGGCCTATATCCCTCGAACCCCTTCCCATTCATATACCCATCCAGATGCGTTTTAAATGTTGTAGTAGTACTCGCCTCCATCACTTTCTCTGATAACTCATTCCATACACACACTGTCTATTAGGTCCCTTATAAAATCTTTCCCCTCTCACCAAAAACCTAGGCTTCCTAGATTTAGACTCCCCCTCCCCAGGGAAAAGACCTTGTCCATTCACCCTATCTATACCCCTCATGATTTTATAAACTTCTATAAGGTCTCCCTCAGCCTCTGACACTCCGGGGAAAACAGCCCCAGCCTATTCAACCTCTCCTTATAACTCAAATCCTCCAACCCTGGCAATATCCTGGTAAGTCTTTTCTGAACCCATTTCACAACATCCTTCTTTAGGAGGGAACCAAAAATGAACACAGTACTCCAAATGTGGCCTAATCTCTGATCTGTTGTAAGAAGAATGTTACTAAACTGGAAAGGGTGCAAAAAGATTTACAAGTGATGTTACCAAGGCTGGAAAGTTTGAGTTATAAGCAGAGGCTGGACAGGCTGCAACATTTCCTTTGGAGTGTAGGGGGCCGGGGATGACCTTATAGAGATTTATAAAATCATGAGGGGCATAGAAAGGATGACTAACCTCCCAGGGCAGTGGAATCCAAAACAAGAGGGCGTAGGTTTAAGGTGACGGGAAAGCTTTAGGTTGACTTGGGAGACAATTTATTTTCACACAGAGGGTGGTTGCATATGGAACAAGCTGCCAGAGAAGATGGCAGAGATGGGTACAATTTCAACATTTCAAAGATATTTGGACACGTGACAGGGATAAGAAAAGTTTCGAGGGATATGGCCCAAACACAGGCAAATGGGACTAATTCTGTTTGAGGTAACCTGGTCAGCATGGATGCGTTGGACCAAGGGCCCATTTCTGTGCTTCAGTAACTCGATGACACTTCTCACGGATGGGGAAAACAAGGACTGAATGGTAAAAACAATGACTGCAGATGCTGGAAACCAGATTCTGGATCAGTGGTGCTGGAAGAGCACAGCAATTCAGGCAGCATCCGAAGACAGGCAAAATCGACGTTTCGGGCAAAAGCCCTTCATCAGGAATAAAGGCAGAGAGCCTGAAGCGTGGAGAGATAAGCTAGAGGAGGGTGGGGGTGGGGAGAGAGTGGCATAGAGTACAATAGGTCAGTGGGGAAGGAGATGAAGGTGATAGGTCAGGGAGGAGAGGGTGGAGTGGATAGGTGGAAAAGGAGCTGGGCAGGTCGGACAAGTCCGGACAGGTCAGGGGATCGAGTTGCTGGAGGTTAGAAGCTAGGATGAGGTGGGGGAAGGGGAAATGAGGAAACTGTTGAAATCCACATTGATGCCCTGGGGTTGAAGTGTTCCGAGGCGGAAGATGAGGCTTTCTTCCTCCAGGCGTCTGGTGGTGAGGGAGCGGCGGTGGAGGAGGCCCAGCACCTCCATATCCTCGGCAGAGTGGGAGGGGGAGTTGAAATGTTGAGCCACTGGGCGATTTGGTTGATTGGTGCGGGTGTCTCGGAGATGTTCCCTAAAGCGCTCTGCTAGGAGGCGCCCAGTCTCCCCAATGTAGAGGAGACCGCATCGGGAGCAACGGATACAATAGATGATATTAGTGGATGTGCAGGTAAAACTTTGATGGATGTGGAAAGCTCCTTTGGGGCCTTGGATAGAGGTGAGGGAGGAGGTGTGGGCGCAGGTTTTACAGTTCCTGCGGTGGCAGGGGAAAGTGCCAGGATGGGAGGGTGGGTCGTAGGGGGGCGTGGACCTGACCAGGTAGTCACGGAGGGAACGGTCTTTGCGGAAGGCGGAGAGGGGTGGGGAGGGAAATATATCCCTGGTGGTGGGGTCTGTTTGGAGGTGGCGGAAATGTCGGCGGATGATTTGGTTTATGCGAAGGTTGGTAGGGTGGAAGGTGAGCACCAGGGGCGTTCTGTCCTTGTTGCGGTTGGAGGGGTTGGGTCTGAGGGCGGAGGTGCGGGATGTGGATGAGATCCGTTGGAGGGCATCTTTAACCACGTGGGAAGGGAAATTGCGGTCTCTAAAGAAGGAGGCCATCTGGTGTGTTCTATGGTGGAACCGCTCCTCCTGGGAGCAGATACGGCGGAGGCGGAGGAATTGGGAATACGGGATGGCATTTTTGCAAGAGGTAGGGTGGGAAGAGGTGTAATCCAGGTAGCTGTGGGAGTCGGTGGGTTTGTAGAAGATGTCAGTGTCAAGTCGGTCGTCACTGATGGAGATGGAGAGGTCCAGGAAGGGGAGGGAGGTGTCAGAGATGGTCCAGGTAAATTTAAGGTCAGGGTGGAATGTGTTGGTGAAGTTGATGAATTGCTCAACCTCCTCGCGGGAGCACGAGGTGGCGCCAATGCAGTCATCAATGTAGCGGAGGAAGAGGTGGGGAGTGGTGCCGGTGTAATTACGGAAGATCAACTGCTCTACGTAGCCAACAAAGAGACAGGCATAGCTGGGGCCCATACGTGTGCCCATGGCTACCCCTTTGGTCTGGAGGAAGTGGGAGGATTCAAAGGAGAAATTGTTAAGGGTGAGGACCAGTTCGGCCAAACGAATGAGAGTGTCGGTGGAGGGGTACTGTTGGGAACGTCTGGAGAGGAAAAAACGGAGGGCTTGGAGGCCCTGGTCATGGCGGATGGAGGTGTAGAGGGATTGGATATCCATGGCGAAGATGAGGCGTTGGCGGCCGGGGAAACGGAAGTCTTGGAGGAGGTGGAGGGCGTGGGTGGTGTCTCGAACGTATGTGGGGAGTTCCTGGACTAGGGGGGATAGGACAGTGTCGAGGTAGGTAGAGATGAGTTCAGTGGGGCAGGAGCATGCTGAGACAATGGGTCGGCCAGGGTGGTCAGGCTTGTGGATCTTGGGAAGGAGGTAGAACCGGGCAGTGCGGGGTTCCCGGACTATGAGGTTGGAAGCCATCTCATCCTAGCTTCTAACCTCCAGCAACTCGATCCCCTGACCTGTCCGGACTTGTCCGACCTGCCCAGCTCCTTTTCCACCTATCCACTCCACCCTCTCCTCCCTGACCTATCACCTTCATCTCCTTCCCCACTGACCTATTGTACTCTATGCCACTCTCTCCCCACCCCCACCCTCCTCTAGCTTATCTCTCCACGCTTCAGGCTCTCTGCCTTTATTCCTGATGAAGGACTGAATGGTGTTAACCTAACAAAAGTTCAGCAATGTGTGCAGTATGTTGATGCAAAGATCCCTTTCAGCACTTAGCATTACTAAATGCGAGGTCTATAGTCTGGAACGTGACTGTGATGTTGATTAGTTGTTAATCTACAGCTTCAGGCAAAAGTTCTAATGGACTATTGCAGGTAATTATAGTATTATAGATAGGCATCAACAGGGAGGTTCCAACCATTTGAAGTAGCTGATGGCACAATTCTTTAGCAACCTTGCTTAAACTGTAGTCAGTACATTTAACTGATTCATTTTGGAGTGATTTGGCATTTTCTTGAGTACACAGCTACAAAGTCAGGATGTAATAAATAAGAACAATGATAAACTTATCACAATCCCCTCCCATGTTCTTCTAGATTCATTG
This sequence comes from Chiloscyllium plagiosum, assembly GCF_037043375.1. Taxonomy (NCBI): domain Eukaryota; kingdom Metazoa; phylum Chordata; class Chondrichthyes; order Orectolobiformes; family Hemiscylliidae; genus Chiloscyllium; species Chiloscyllium plagiosum. The sequence goes on from NW_028270150.1 coordinate 36,948,617, forward strand.
TAAATTGAAAATTAAATATAATTTTTTAAAAAATCTGAGGGCAACAAGAATCAACTTATATAAGAGTTAACAAAAGTATAAGTGTTCTTACAGGAATAATGTCAATCAGATAATACGCCTCAGCATGTCTTAAAGATAAACTATGCCATTAACTGAAACATTAGACAATGGGGAACAGTGTTTCTTTCAATTTGGTTTTACAAGTTAAACATTTGGTTTTGTGAAGTTGATGAAATGGGTCATTTAATTGTGCTAATTGTCGACGTCCCTATTATCAGAAACTGCAATACAAGTATTATTTTTAATAATAGCTTTAGTACAGTAAAAAGGCTTACCTGGATAGGATGCAACTGGGCCCTTTTTGTCTTTTATTCCTATAATATTAGTCTCCCCTGGTAGCTGAAGGAAAACAAAGTTGTTATGAATGGCATTCATCGATATTCAACTTGTGAACAATTTTAATCAAGATGCATATATTATAAAAATAATGCATTGAAAATAATCAGTTGCCTTACACTGGAAATTGAAAATTTCAATATTTAATTTGGTGCATAAAATGTTTTTGTAAGCAGAGAAGAAAAAAGTAAATAAAAGAATGAAATGAAGAAAGAAAGGTTAGTATTGGTAGAAGAGAGAAGTCAAAGTTGAAATATGAATGGAGAGAAAAAGTGAAAAATAATGATTCAGGTTAAAAATAGGACAAAGCAAACAACTTATAATTCAGCAGCATCAAAATTACTTTGAATATTTCAGCAAGTTTCTTATTGTAAGATTTGTTTTCATCAGTGGAATATTAGTCAAAAACACAAAGGTTGAACTTTTTGAGGGGATTGGGTAAACATAGATCTCGATCCTGCACTTGTTGCCCTGGTGATTTGCTCAGGAATTTACCACGGGCCTCCTAATTGGCCACCTGTGGGCCCACTGTCCAATCAATGATGCTCTGGATTAAAGGTCTCCAGGTGCCACTAGTCGAATCACAGGATTAGAAGCACATCAGATCTGCTCCAGAGGTGTATAATAACATCTCTGGACAGATTGATTAGAAAAATAGGTTAATTTAAAAAAAACAGAAATCAGCAGATCTGCTGTCTGCTGTAGATTACAGGGGACCTTGACAGCTCTATTGGCAAGCAAACAATTACTTGAAAATTTTACCAGGCTAAGGAGGGGTAGCACAGTGGCTCAGTGGTTAACACTGCTACCTCAGAGTGCCAGGGACCCGGGTTTGATTCCAGCCTTGGGTGACTGTGTGTGGAGTTTGCACATTCTCCCTGTATCTGTGTGGGTTTTCTCTGGGTGCTCCAGTTTCCTCCCACAGTCCAAACATGTGCAGGTTAGGTGAATTGGCCATGCTAAATTGCCTATAGTGTTATATGCCTTAGTCAGGGGTAAATATAGGGTAGGCGAATGGGTCTGGGTGGGTTACTCTTCGGAAGGTCGGTGTGGACTTGTTGGGCCCAAGGGCCTGTTTCCATACTGTAGGGAATCTAATCTAATTGGACTGTCAAACCTCCTGAAAAAGGGTGGTGCTGGAAAAGCACAGAAAGTCAGACAGTATCTGAGGAGCAGGCTCATTTCCGGCCTGAAACATTGACTCTCCTGCTCCTCGGATGCCAACTGGCCTGCTGTGCTTTTCTCTACCACCCTTTTCAACTCTGACTCTCCTGTAAATGCTTTTGCAGAGTTCATATGGGTACCAGCCCTGCCTGCCGCTCCTTCTTATTAAACTATCCCATTAATCTGGCAGCCTTCCCACACTGATGTTGTCCCATCAGCAAAACAACAACTGAGCCCTAATTGGGCTTTTCATTATGTAAATTGGCTGTAGGAGGTAGTGTCTCCACATCCAGTCTGATCATCAGTAAAATGCCCAAGGTGGTATGATTGCACGTGGGAGATAATCAGACACCCATGACTGTATTGGTCCCCATACCTGCCATCCTGCTCCCATAGGCTGGTACAATTCTGTCATAGATCAGCTGACTGAGGCAACTGGGCGTTTTGTGAAAGTACTCCTGGTTTAAGGGTTAAGTCAAAAATAAAACATTACTGATGTAGACTTCTATCTAGTGGGATGTTACATATGCTTCCTTTCCTTGTATTTTTAATTTTTCGACATGATCCTTTTCGTGGGAGTTTGACTTTATTAACTTAGCCTTTTTGAGAAGCCCTCAGCAATGGTTTTTCACCAGTCTGTAATTTAAAATGACATGCAATTCTCTACCTCTTTCAAACTCTCTACTGCAAGGTGTCTGCCTGGATTTGACCAGAGACTAGGAAATCAGCTGAAATGTATCTCTCTTTTGTATATCCAGTTTTGTATGTGTTAATTACTGTCATAATTTTATATTTGTGCTATTTATGTTAATATTTTTTGACCATTCCTGAAGATTGGCAACAAAATTGAATCAGTCCCAGAAACAGGCAGAGATCCTAATTAACCAGTGCCCACTGGTTGTGACACAGGCAGCACAAGATATTCATGCTGCTTGCACATTTACACTAGTTGTAGTGTACAGCCCACTATAACTGATGAGTGCGTACATACCTCAACAGGATAATCCTGCATTATTTAAAGCCTGCCTACATCTCGAAAATGGGAGACGCGCAATGCCAACTGTCTAGCCCCAAGGACCTGGATTCAGAGGGGCCTATTTCCTTGTTGGTTCCTGACTATATTGCTCCAGAAAGCTATGTTGCATAAATTCCAAGAATGAACTCTCCACACCACGAGTAATAAGAAGGTTTACTCTGGCTATACAGAAGTGGGCAAAAGTGAGGACTGCAGATGCTGGAAACCAGAGTTTAGTTCACAGTGGTGCTGGAAAAGCACAGCAGGTCAGGCAGCATCTGAGGAGCAGGAAAATCGATGTCTCAGGCAAAAGCTCTTCATCAGGAGTAGAGGCAGGAAGCCTCCAGGGTGGTGAGATAAATGGGAGGGTGGGGGGAGGGTTGCTGGGGAGAAGGTAGCAAAGAGTACAGGACCTGGGGGTTGCAGTGAGAGAGAGAGAGACTCACTGAGATTCTTGTGGAGAGAGGAGATAACTCCTTCAAGGCAGGAAAAATGACATTTCAGGCAAAAGCCCTTCATCAAGAATAGAGGCAGGAAGCCTCCAGGGTGGAGCCCCGCTGATCTATACAGAAGTGGGTACTGGAGATGCTTGGAGAGTCAAGATTAGAGTGGTGCTGAAAAAGCACAGCAGGTCAAGCAGCATCCGAGGAACAGGAAAAATCAACATTCCAGGCAAAAGCCCTTCATTAGAAATGTGGCTGGGAGCCTTGGGGGTGGAGAGATAAGTGGGAGGGAAGTGGGGTTGGGAAAAGGTAGCTAAGAGTGCAATGGAGGTGGGGGTAAAGATGATAGGTCTGAGCGGAGGGTGGAGCAGAGAGTTGGGAAGGAAGATGGACAGGTGGGACAAGTCATGAGGATGATCCTCACTCTCAACAATTTCTCCTTCAAATACCCCAAATCCCTCCAGATGAAAGGGGTAGCCATGGGCACCACAGGGGCCCCAGCTATGCCTGTCTCTTTGTTGGCTACATAGAACAGTCCATCTTCCGGAGTTACACCAGCACTACTCCCCATCTCTTCCTCCGCTACATCGATGACTGCATTGGTGCCATTTTGTGCTCCCACAAGGAAGTTGAACAGTTCATCAACTTCACCAACACATTCCACCTGACCTTAACTACACCTGGACCATCTCTGACACCTCCCTCTCCTTCCTGGACCTCCCCATCTCCATCAACAATGACCAAATCAACATTGAAATATTTTTACAAACCCACCGACTCCCACAGCTACCTGGATTACATCTCCTCCCACCCGACCTCCTGCAAAAATGCTATCCCATATTCCCAATGCCTCCACCTCTGCCGCATCTGCTCCCAAGAAGACTTCCCCTCCCATGTGGTTGAAGATGCCCTCCAATGCATCTCATCCATGTACCACACCTCTGCCCTTAAATCTCACCCCTCCAACCGCAAAAAGGACAGAATCCTCTTGGTCCTCACCTGCCACCTCACCAACTTCCACATGAATCACATCATTCACCAACATTTCCACCACCTACAAATGGACACCACCACTGGGGATATATTTCCCTCTCCACCGCTATCCACTTTCCGCAAAGACCATTCCCTCCGCGACCACCTGGTCAAGTGCATACCCCCCAACAACCCACCCTCCCCTCCCGGCACCTTCCCCTGCCACCGCAGGAATTGCAAAACCTACACCCACACATCCCCCCTCACCTCCGTCCAAGGCCCCAAATGAGCCTTCCAGATCCATCAAAGTTTCACCTGCACTTCCACACGTCATTTATTGTATCCATTGCTCCTGATGTGGTCTCCTCTACAATGGGGAGACCAGCTGCCTCTCGCAGAGCGCTTCAGAAAACATCTTTGGGACACTTGCACCAATCAACCCCATAGCCCTGTGGCTGAATATTTCAACTCCCCTTCTCACTCCTGGGCCTCCTCCACCGCCACTCCCTCACCACCTGACGCCTGGAGGAAGAACGCCTCATGTTCCACCTTGGGACACTTCAACTCCAGGGAATCAATGTGGACTTCATCAGTTTCCTCATCTCCTCTCCCCCCACCTAACCCCAGTTCCAACCTTCCAGCTCAGCGCTGTCCTCATGACCTGTCCCACCTGTCAATCTTCCTTCCCACCTATCTGCACCACCCTCCACTCCGACCTATCACCTTCACCCCCACCTCCATCCACCTATTGCACTCTCAGCTACCTTCTCCCCAGCCCCAGCCCCCTCCTATTTTTCTCTCCAACCCCAGCCTCATTCCTTATGAAGGGCTTCCACCCGAAATGCATCAGTAAAGTTCTTATGCGATAATTGGCAGTTGGGAATTTGGGAATCCTGCATTAGTTCTTCCTAACCTCTGAACTATTCAGGGGTATTTTCCTATTCGGAGAGTCTGACACAGGAACCTTTCTCATAGGATCAGGTCTGTGCATTCTGACATGCAGGGCTACATTAAATCTGGCTCTAGGTATAAAGGTTCACAAAAAGTTAATTTTGCCTCTATAGTTAACCTTATTGTCAGTGAATTGTTGAAGTGAGGCCTCAAAGGGTGTACTGAGGTATAAACATTTCAATCATATACACAAAGAATGTAATTGTAAAGCATTTTCCTATTAATTTCCAGACGAGTGGAAAGAATATTTGATGAGCAGCCAAAGCTAAGTGCAGTGAACATGATAAATGTAGTGAAGTTTATTTCAGAGATAGCTCAAATGTAGGAACAAGTAAAATAATCCATGTTATGAATTAAGAAATTATTCAGAAAATTGTACAACTGTGATGTTGGATAGCTTCCTGTAGCTCAATTTCCTTGAGAGATTCCCCAGTGTCTATGCTCTGGCTTTGTAAAGAAGGAAAAACAGAGGTTATGCTGGAAACATAAGTACACTTGATGAACGCAAAGAAAAATTAAATGAATGATGCAGTCTCACCTTTCATTTTGGGAAATGAAGGCTAAATCAATCAGTTACATTTATCCAGCTACCCCTTCCCCCCTACCTACCCCCTACTATATCATTGCTTTGTAACAGCAAACAGTTGGTATGCCATCCCCCAGACAGTGAAATGCAGCAACTGCTTGTTAGACACATTCAGAGACAAAATTGAGTGAGACAACTCTGCCTGAACAGTTAGTGATTGCAGGCAGGAAAATGATAATATTGCACAACGCAAAGTGTTATGTGATATCTAACTTAACAGCAAGTAAAAGACTTTCATTAGATCAGTTTGCAGCTTTATTCCAGACTATGTTTCAATTGGGATCATCAACTTCAGATCACTCTCAAAAAAAAATTCAGCCTGCAGTAGTACACATGGCTTTGTAATCCAAAATGAAAGAATTATTTAAATTACTAATAAAAATAAAACAGCATAGGACTAGATGGCAGAACTTGGGAGCAGTATCGGAAAAAAAACGACTAAAAGTTATTTGTCAGAGATGGTAAATTAAGTTTTTGAATTTCAGGAAATGCAGGTTTCTTACCTAACCTGTCTCTCTTCGGTTTCCCACAGTACAAATTATTAAGTGTCAAAGTGCACATTTTATGGTTCCAGCTTGATGAGGGAATTGAGTACGGGTTTCTGCAGATTTCAGTAATGTAGAGACATTGCATTTATCCAGTATCACTGAAGAAACTATGGCTAAGGTGGTACAATTAACAATTTCTACAAATCTGGCTTCCTTTCATGTGGAAGACATATCAATGAACAGGAAAGCATGAAGGAGAACGGAAAAACATTTGAATCAGAAGATGTCAATAAATTTTATCGCCATGTACAAACAATGGCAGTCCATTGACTCTATGGGTATGTCAACGAAGAACCCATACATATGTTAACAATGCATTTTATGGCATTTCTCCAGTCATGAAGAGTTTGGCTTGGGTTTTCCTCAATCGTTTTCTCTGCATCAGTGAAGGCAGGGAGACATTGAAACTTTCTGAAGAAGGATCAATAGACCCAAAATGTTAACTCTGACTTCTCTGAACAGATGCTGCCAGACCTGCTGAGTTTCTCCAGCAAATTCTGTTTTTGTTTCAGATTTGCAGCATCTGCATTTTTTGTTGAGATTTTGAAACCTGCTGCACAGCAGAAAGAGCTGTGGAATAGATTGCAAGAAAATCAGTGTTAACACTAGTTGGGTTGAAAGAATGTTGGTCACGGCACCAATTTTTTGAATAGTGCAATAGGATCTTCTACACCCACCTAAAAGGAGAGGTGAAGCCTTGGTTTATCTTCCCATCTGTAAGACAGCACCACTGAACATATAGCCTTAATTCTATACAATACGCCAGCTTAGACTACCATTTCAAGTCTCAGAACTGTACAAATGACAATAGCGGTGATTGATGCCCAAAACCACAAGAATAAGCACACAGTTCAGCTTTTGTATATTTGACAAATTCTTCATCTTGAGCAACCTCAATAACAAAAACATGTTGGAAATACTCAGAGAGTCAGGTGACACCTATGTAGAGAGAAGCAGGTTTCAATTTGATGACTTTCCATCAGAAACGATCTGACAAATGGTCATCAACCTAAATCATGGGCAGAATGTTATTGAGGCACTGGAGGTCTCTCCTGCCAGAAAGAGACCTTCTTTAAGAGAAGGACCCCCTGAGCCATCTGCCAAATAGAGGCCAGCAGCTCTTACACTCACTCAGCAGCAGCAGCACAGAGGAGGCTAGAGTTGCTATCAGAAGAACACCCATAAAGACCTACGCTCAGGGAGGATCAAGCGCAAAAGTAAGTGAGCTTGGGAGAGTAATGATCGTGTTGAGGTCACAAAGGGAAAAGTCCAGGATGTCAGATGGAAGGGCAGGTCTTGGCTCCTAGTGGGCATTCCTGCCCCTCAGTCAGATATTGATTAGCTTTGGTTGAGGAACCATGCCACCCCGAAGCTGACAAATTGCCTACAGAGTAGCAGCTATTGTGACCAACGTCAAAGCCATCTGCAGCTGGGTTAATCCCAGTGACATTGGACTGAGGCCCTTAAATGCTCCTTAACTCGCCACTAAGGGTCTCAACTGGTGTTGGGATGGGAAGATCAACAATGTGACTTGCTGCCCAGAAACTAATCCCAGTGGAGGCAGAAAGGTGGTGGAGAATAAATACAACACAGCCCCTCCTAATAAATTACATGTCATGTCTCCAAGCTCGCCAGCTTTGGGGTAAGAATACTCTGGCTGTCAGCTCTATATCCCACTGTAACAATGTTGGCTGCCCTCCTGACTATTTCTATAACATTCTAGTTTTATTCCAGTTTTCAATTTTGACACTAATTTACTTTCTATATTCTTCAAGATCAAACAAGGAAGTATTTACATGGAATGAAGTATTTTGTCCATAATCCTTTGTCTGTCTACTCCTTCTTCCCATGAGGCTTCTTTTTCCCAAAGATGTCCATTTTTCTGGAGATTTTTAAGAAGCCCATTTACAAACAAGTTTGTTGATGATTGTACACATGACAGGCTAACGCAAGATGTAGAATACATCATTGTAAGGTCAGTAGCAATATTGGAGAATTACAGGCTTACCATCATTCTAAAGAAAACAAAGTTAACTTACATTTGACTCTGATTTTGTCCCCATCAGATCTGTTCATGTATACATTAGACAATTTCTGGTGAGATTACAGAATTATTGCAGAATTTAAAACTTATTTCTACCATCTCAGTATTATTGCTTTGTTTTCTATCTTCTCCTTTATTTCTGACTGTCCTCAATATTTTTTCTCTGTTTTCTTGTCTTTTTCAGATGTAATCTCTGTTTTTTGTCCCAGTGACAATGAAAGAGGGCATAGTGTAAGGTGATGGGGTAAAGAAACACTGATAGTTTCAGACTAAATTTTATGAGGATTCAATGGAAAGAATATTTCTCAATAGCTTCCTTCCCACTTTATCTATCCATGATTGTTAATATCTTCCATAATCATACTCCCTCAGCTACCACTGTGCTCTTTATTGCTTTAACTTTGTAATACCAGGCGTTTCCTATCATACCCTTGTTCCCGTCACACTTCCTAAACCTTCACCCTAACCTACCCAAACAATCATTTGTTTCTTCACCATTTAATTGGTCTGCTGTTGTATATATGTACACTTGTTAATGTAGGGCGGTATGGTGGCTCAGTGGTTAGCACTGCTGCCTCACAGTGCCAGCGACCCAGGTTATTCCAACCTCGGACAACTGTCTGTGTGGAGTTTGCACATTCTCCCTGTGACTGTGTGGGTTTCCTCCAGGTGCTCTGGGTTTCCTCCCACAATCCAAAAATGTGCAGGTTAGGTGAATTGGCCGTGCTAAATTGCCCATAATATCTAGGGATGGGCAGGCTAGGTGGATTAGCCATGGGAAATACAAGGATAAGGGAGTGGGTCGAGGTGGGATGCTCTTCGGAGGGTTAGTACGGACTTGATGTGACAAATGGCCTGCTTCCACACTATAGGGATTCTATGATTCTAATTTTTTAATGTCATTTATTTAGTTTTGGTTTTTAATTTTCTGTTAGTCACTCATGGGATTTCAGTGTGTTGGTAGTTAATTAATAACTTACAAGTATTTATGTAGCCATAGTGATATATTTTAAAAGAATCTGAGTGCTATTTCAGCAACTGAATGGTTTTTAGTTTATGTTAAGAGTTTACCACTTAGCAAGGTAGACAATTGTACCTCCAGGATTCTGGGTTTTTTTTTTAAAAAGCTTAGGGGAGAACATCCTTAGACTGGAGGGAGAAATGTTTGTTTCAGGTTTACTTTGTTTTGGACTATTCCATGAGGTTCGTACATACACAGACACACATACACACACGTGCACACAGACACCCATGCACACTCTCACAGACACACACACTCCCATACTTACACATGCACCCCCTCACAGACTTAAGACACTCTGCACTCACTACACACACACACATACACTTTCTCACAGTCACAACCCCCAACCCAGACAGACAGACACACACAGACAGACAAAGGCCCACATGCACACATATTTTGTGGGGTGAATTTGTACTTGCAGGGTTACATTGTACTTTGCTCAAAAACTGCATGCATTCATGTAGAACTCTGAGCTTAAAAACTGCATGAATTTATGTAAAACTCCGTTATCTCACTTTTTAGATTAGAATCAATCTAAACATCATGGCATAGACAGAGAACACAGAAGGCTAACAACTTCAACATATTGTCTAGCTATCACCATTCTTAACAGCTAACCTGAGAATGCAACTTTTTAAAAAAAAGGTTTTGTGATTTACACATAAAATAAATGAAATTATCACTGTATTCTAACAGATGAAAGGCTTAACAGACAATCAATTTTTCAATGTATAATTTCAGTTACATCACACTGTAAATTTTTACTATAAATTCTGTGTGTTAGGATTGAGCCCTCCACTACCACCTGATGAAGGAGCATCGCTCCGGAAGCTAGTGTGCTTCCAATTAAACCTGTTGGACTATAACCTGGTGTTGTGTGATTTTTAACTTTGTATACCCCAGTCCAACACCGGCATCTCCAAATCATGACTTAATTCAAGAACAGTGCCACCTCAGAAAAGTGCACAATTACATATTGCAAATCTGACTGATTGTGGGCCAGGAACTTGCAGTCATCTGTTAAAATAAGTTCTCAGATGAATTTTCCTTGTGTTTCTGTATGAATCTGAAAACTCCTGAGGCTGAAAGGGTCTCCTTCAGTCCAGAAAAATCTGTAAATTCCCTCTTCAAGGTCTTCTGCTAATTGCTGCAGCTTCATGCTGAAAAATATGTTGAATAAAGTTGGGTCAGCATATTCCTGCCTCATGCATGTGAAGTTGGAAGGGAGTTGAGAGGTCTCTGTTGTGTATGACTTGTCCAAACTGATTTTCATGGAACTGCTTCACCATGACCAGGAACCTGGGTGGACACCCAAGTATTTCAAGGATTTTTCAAAGTCCCTCTCTGCTGACAGTTTCAAATGCTTTGACAAGGTCTATGAAAGAGATGTATAAGTCTTTGTTTTGCTTGAAACACTTCTTTTATATTTCTCTGAATATACATACCATGTCTATGGTGCTCCTGTTTGCCCTGAAACTGCATCAGCTCTCTCAGAGATTTTGTTTCATGACAGTAGGTACCAGCTTGCTCAAAATATTCTGTCCAGGATCCCCCCCCCCCCCCCAAAGCAATAGAAAGGATGATGATCCCACTGTAGTTGGAGTATCTGAATTTACTGCCTTAATTTTGTACAAAGTGATGATAATAGCATCACAGAGATCCTGTGGAATCCAGCCTTGTTTCAATAGATCATGACAAACTCATACAGCTTGGAACGTAGAGCAAGACCATCATGCGTCAAGGTTTTGGGTGAAATTTCATCAACTCTGGAGCTATGTTGCACTTCATTTGGTTGATGGTGGTTACAGTATCCTCCAGAATTAGTCTCCTATCCAGTTTCTCTTAGGCTGTCATTTGATGTGGTTGATGGCACTTTATCCTTGATTTTGAAGTATTCTAATGTGCTCTGCTCTGACTTCATGTTGATATGAAATGTCTTTCCATTGGCATAAGGGCTTATGCTCAAAATGTTGCTTCTGCTACTCCCCGGATGCTGCCCGACCTACTGTGCTTTTTCAGCACCACACTCTTGACTCTGACCTCTAGCATCTGCAGTCCTCACTTTCTCCTCCATGCTGGTCCAAAGACAAATTGCAGTGTTTCTGAGAAGCTTCTTTTGTTGCCAATATCAGCACACATTTGAGAGTTTTCCAGTCATTTTGCATGTTCCTCAGGTTATGTTTACTGCATGCATGATGGTAAGTTGTCTACTGTTGGATCTCTGCAGAAAAGCAGCTGTCTGTAACCAATAATTTCTTTCAATAGAAAGATCATTTCAAGACTACATAGATGTGTCCTCATTCTGAACACTGGCACTTGATAGGCTACAGTTTGTTGTGCCAGTGTGACATAAGGGACACACAGCATTGTAGAGTCATAGAGATCATCAACTCATTCACTCAAAGCTAGGCTTCCATTTCAAGCCTGAGCTTAAGGATGGATGAGAGACAAACTATCAAATAAATTTTGAGTCTTCAATCTACAGAGATAGATGTCAAGGAACCTTCCAGATCTCACTGCTGATTTCAATGTAGAAGAACTTTGGAAACACATTAAAGCTTTAATACTGAATATTTCCAAAGAACCCATTGGATCAGTATTAAACAGAACAGGGACTGAAATAAAAGCAGAATACCATGTATGCTGGAAATCTGAAATAAAAACAAAAAATCACAGAATAAACTCAGCACCTCTGCAGCATCTGCAGAAGGAGAAACAGACTGAATGCTCCAGAATTGAAGAGTCATACTAGACTTAAAATGTTAATTCTATTTCACTCTTTACAGCTGCTGCAGACCTGTTGAGTTTCTCCAGCACTTTTTGTTCTTATGTACGAGCAGGGACTGATTTGCTGAAATAACAAGGAAACCTAAGGCCTGTGAGCAATAAAGTGGCCAAAGGCGGCACAGTGGCACAGTGGTTTGCACTGCTGCCTCACAGCGCCAGAGATCCGTGTTCAATTCCCGCCTCAGGTGACTGACTGTGTGGAGTTTGCACATTCTCCCCGTGTCTGCGTGGGTTTCCTCTAGGTGCTCTGGTTTCCTCCCACAGTCCAAAAATGTGCAGGTGAGGTGAATTGGCCATGCTAAATTGCCCGTAGTGTTAGGTGAAGGGGCATGGGTCTGGGTGGGTTGCGGGTCGGTGTGGACTTGTTGGGCCGAAAGGCCTGTTTCCACACTGTAAGTAAGTAATCAGATCGTCAGGCACACCTGACTTAGGCAGCTCACCAAGAGAAAAAGACACTCAAATTTTGAACATGTTCCACATAAGCTTGCTCCCACTATAGTTCAATTCATATTTTCAATCATGTAGATAAATGGTCTCTGAAATTGACAGAACTATAGTAATAAATTGGTGGAAATAACTTTCTTCATATACATTAGAAGTGACATAAATTTGTCAGAAACAAATATCCTTGTAAAAGGCTAGGAAGATATTTCAACAGTACAATTTTATTCCCTTATCACTGAGGTTAAACCATTATGGAAATGGATTCTAGGAAAATTGTCAGGGAAAAACATGGAGATTTATTAGAACTTAAATAACCTATGGACTTTGTGATAATTGGGTTCATTAGCTGAATGGAGGAATAAAGTGCGAATAAAAAACAATCTGTTTGGTAGTCAATCCTTTCTATTACTGGCAGCAGATGCTGCAAGACCCATGAAAGGTACCACATATGCTGAACACATCACAAAAACAGCAAACTGCACATTGTGAATCCAAATTTGAAAAATCCAAATTGGAGCAACATTCAGACTTTCTTTTGAGGTAGATTTCAAATTGGACTCATTTGAACTTAGTTCCAAGCTTAGTCATTTTATCAGGGGGATGAACAATTTTTTAAAAAGTTGATTATAAACATGAAATATAAATATGATTGAAATGTGATCCAGTCCTGTCCTTATTATCATTGATTTTTCCAAGATTTTTGGAACATATATAATTGCTGTATGTCGCTGAACAGGAACAATAGCTTCTCATAAAAGCATAACCTCTGAAGAAATAGATTTCTCCAATTAAATCTCGAGTCAACAATTTTTAAAAATAGGTTGATGACCTAATAGTGTCAACTTAGTTTCGTTGATAACTTGATTATTTCTGCTTTAAAAGACTTTGGGCTCAGATCCATCATCAGACAAACACAATACCTCAAAAGGCATGTAATCTAACAGTGTCCTCTGTTAGTTGAGTTGCGCTTGCAGATTTAGAGTTTTACAGTTTTTTGCATGGTAGGCAGAAGCATGCTGCTAACAGCACAGCAAGGAAACCCAGGCTGCGCCATGACTGCACAGAACAAATGTATCTCCTTAACTAAGCAGTTTGAAGGATTGTGAAAGTTACAGCTCAATACAGATTTAAAGTCATAGAGATATGCGGCATGGAAACAGACCCTTCGGTCCAACTCCTCCATATCAACCAAATATCCTATTAATCTTGTCCCATTTACCAGCATTTGGCCCATAACCCTCTAAGCCCTTCCTATTCATATAGCCATCCAGATGCCTTTTAAATGTTGTAATTGTACCAGCCTCTACCACTTTCTCTGGCAGCTCATTCCATACACGCGCCACCCTCAGTGTGAAAAAAGTTGTTGCTTATGTCCCTTTTAAATCTTTCTTCTCTCACCTTAAACCTATGCCAGCTAGTTTTGGACTCTCCCACCCCAGCAAAAGACCTCAGTACTCACTCTATCCATGCCCCTCGTAATTTTATAAACTTCTATAAGATCACCCCTCTGCCTCCAATGCTCCACGGAAAATAGCCCCAGCCTATTCAGCCTCTCTCTGTAGCTCAAAGTCTCCAACCCTGACAACATCCTTGTAAATCTTTTCTGAACCCTTTCAAGTTTCAAAACATCCTTCCAATAAGAGGGTGACCAGAAGTGAACGCAATATTCCAAAAGTGGCCTAAGCAATGTCCTGTACAGCCACAACATGTCCTCCCAACTCCTATACTCTGACCAATAAAGGAAAACATACCAAATGCTTCTTGGCTATCTTATCTACCAGCGACTCCACTTTCAAGAAAATATGAACCTGCACTCCAAGGTCTGTTTGTTCAGCAACACACCCCAGGATCTTATACACATAATGGTAAGGACTGAGAAGAAATTGTAAATTAAAATGAATGAATTAAATGTCATATCTAGAACAGAAAGAGGAAAACAGAGGACAAGGAAGGTTGGATTAAAATAGAGAGAATTAAAAATCACTTGATAGCTAGTTAGCTGACGGTGCAGCGTTCCAAACGCTAGTGCTTCCAAATAAACCTGTTGGACTATAACCTGGTGTCATATGATTTTTAATTTTGTCCACCCCCTCATCCAACACTGGCACCTCCACATCATAAAATAAAGAAGAAAAGCATAGAACTAAAAAGTGAAACAATTTGACATCTTCAAAATCTTCTAAAACCTGAAGTAATATGACACAGTTTTGCAACAGTTAATTTTCAGTGCCAGAGAAGTTGATTGGCATGAATTAACATTTAACAACTTTTTGAAAAAATTATTGAAATGGAATGAACAAAACTGGGTTTTCTGTGTTGTGTTCAGTTCATATCTATTATGATAATACAGCAACTTCATGTCATTTAATGCTTTTCAGTCATGAGCCAGAGATGGCGTTTTCACAAAGCCAATAGAGAGCCCCGCAGCTCAATTTGCAACTTATAGTGCCCCTTGCATGTAGCTGCTGAACTGTTTGCAATATGTTCTATAGCCTCGCCATTATTTTGATAGAAACACTTGTGCCATAATTGAAGTTAATATTCCACTTCAGTAATAAGGGAGCAAAATATTACCAGATGTGCTATGTTTTGGAAGTATTGTTAAACCAATATTTGGTTTGTCATATTTAGACAATGAGCTGAATTTTCCTGGACACAAAGATGGGATTGTTGGTGGAAGGGACTGTGAAAATAAGGGGGGAATAGCTGGACAGCTCCCAGCTCATTCCTGCACTCCACAAGTAATTCCAAGACAGCTGGGTGGAAGTTGGATGCTGCTGCCCAGTCCACTGAGGTGGGTTGCCAATTAGGGCAGTTAAGATCCCACTTTGAGACTATTTTGCATCAGCAGTTTCAGTTTCCCACTGTTGTAAGGAATGTGGAGCTCTGCAGCTCATTAGAGGTGGCCTCCTATCAAACTATTGAAAGACTAGTGGAGCTGGAGGCTTTATGCCACAATGACTGTAACTGTACAAAACATTAATAAGACTGTACCTGGATACTGCGACAATTTTGGTCCCCTTACTTGAGGAAGGATGTAGTTGTATTGAAGCTGTAATGAGGTCAGCTAAATGGACTTCATAGGACATGAGTTCACTGATTGGGCCACATTAAGAGCTGCAATGAGGGAGCCCTGGCTGACAGATATAAACAGGAGTGTCAGAGGTTCTGTTCACTCTGAGAGCTGGCTCTGAGAGTGCTAGATCAGTATCAAGGACTCTCCGCGTGTAAATAAAGGGTGATTTGGTGACGGGATACTGGCGGCTGTGGTGTTACTTCAATGACAACCAGAGAAAAGCACGCTCCTGAAGAAATTCACTCGCGATAGTCGTCTTTAAGTTGGGGTAAGCATTTCTGGCATCATGCTGTTCTTTGGGAAGCTTGACTTGTTCGATCCTGCCGTTGAAGACTTGGCCCATTATGTGGAAAAAATGTTCTATTTTTGTTGGGCAAAGAAAACTGGGGCAGAGGAAAAGCAATGAATAACTCTCCTGATAATTTGTTGACCTGCAGCTTCTTTGGCTATTCGGAACCTAACTTGCCCTGAGGCATCAGATAATAATAAAACCTTTCAAGAGTTACAGATTTAGTTTAGAAATATTATAACCACTAGCCTCCTTTAATTTTGAGATGTTATCAGTTTTACTCAGCAATTCGAGAACCAGGGGAATCTGTATCGGGATTTTTGACTAGGATAAGACGACTTCGGTTAAATCCATAATAAGATACTGAGAGATCATTTGGTATGTGGGATTAATGATGTAACCATGCAAAAGCACCTACTAGCTGAAGACCAGCCGGACTTCAAACATGCAGTACAACTAGATTTATTATTGAAAAATGCAGCAAGTAGGACTTATGAGTTGTAGGGTACTGCAATGGAAGTGGACACCTTCACCAGTCTGACTGAGCTTGGGGAGAAAGTGAGGTCTGCAGATGCTGGAGATCAGAGCTGAAAATGTGTTGCTGGAAAAGTGCAGCAGGTCAGGCAGCATCCAGGGAACAGGAGAATCGACATTTTGGGCATAAGCCCTTCTTCAGTCAGCCCTTCCCAACCAGTCAGTCTCTCCATGTCTAAAGAGGTTTCAATTCTGGTTGTGACGGCCCTTTGGTTTCCCCCATCACCACCAGCTGCTCCCGTTTCCAGGGACCAGATCTTTCTGTGTCCAAAATCTAATAATGTCAGCTGTGACTGGAAGTGTGTCCAGAAAATTTAAAACCATTATGGACTCTTCCAGTGGCAGTACCAATGCACCCACATTTTCTACTTGCCCTCTTGAACAGTGTTTCAACTTGTCATTGTACACACTAATATTAGTTTCCATGGCTGAACTCAGCCTGAAGCCATGGGTGGCACTGTTTCTTCCCTTTAAGTAGACCTAGCTGGTGTTTGTGGACCATTATTATTACAAATTATGTCTGTTAAGATATTGGTGAGACATCCTGACTCCAAATATGTCCTCCAAATCTTCTTTCTCTATCTGAGCTTATTTATGCTCTGCATTAGCCAAAGTCCTCGATACTTACCCTAATGGGCTCTCCTCTTCATTGGGCCATGTATGAGCTAATACTAGCCCAAAGCCACACAGGAAACATTGCATGTCAATACCAGATCTCGCTTGGGATCATAGTCTGCCAACACCTTAGAGGATGATAGCTGTTTCTTCACTTCCCTATGGTATCCCGAAGCAACCATTTCCAAAACTGATCCGTTTTTAAGAGTTGATGCAAAGCTGTCAGGATGGAGGCCAGATAATGGTTTAAGGTGAGAGGGGTAAGATTTAAAAGGGAAATACATCCAGAGAAGTTATTTGGGTGGAACTGAGAAATAAGAAAGGGATGATCACCTTATTGGGATTGTATTATAGACCCCTCAATGGTGAGAGGGAAATTGAGAAACAAACTTGTAAGGAGATCTCAGCTATCTGTAAGAATAATAGGGTGGTTATTGTAGGGGATTTTAACTTTCCAAACATCAACTGGGACTGCCATAGTGTTAAAGGTTTAGATGGAGAGGAATTTCTTAAGTGTGTACAAGACAATTTTCTGATTCAGTATGTGGATGTACCTACTAGAGAAGGTGCAAAACTTGACCTATGTTGGGAAATAAGGCAGGGCAGGTGACTGAGGTGTCAGTGGGGGAGCACTTTGGGGCCAGTGACCATAATTCTATTCGTTTTAAAATAGTGATGGAAAAGGATAGACCAGATCTAAAAGTTGAAGTCCTAAATTGGAGGAAGGCCAATTTTGACGGTAATAGGCAAGAACTTCCAAAAGCTGATTGGGGGCAGATGTTCGCAGGTAAAGGGATGGCTGGAAAATGGGGAGCCTTCAGAAATGAGATAACAAGAATCCAGAGAAAGTATATTCCTGTCAGGGTGAAAGGGAAGGCTGGTAGGTATAGAGAATGCTGGATGACTAAAGAAATTGAGGGTTTGGTTAAGAAAAAGAAGGAAGCATATGTCAGGTACAGACAGGATAGATCGAGTGAATCCTTAGAAGAGTATAAAGAAAGTAGGAGTATACTTAAGAGGGAAATCAGGAGGGCAAAAAGGGGCCATGAGATAGCTTTGGCAAATAGAATTAAGGAGAATCCAAAGGGGTTTTACAAATATATTAAGGACAAAAGGGTAACTAGGGAGAGAATAGGGCCCTTCAAAGATCAGCAAGGCGGCTTTTGTGTGGAGCCACAGAAAATGGGGGAGATACTAAATGAATATTTTGCATCAGTATTTACTGTGGAAAAGGATATGGAAGATATCGATTATAAGGAAATAGATGGTGACATCTTGAAAAATGTCTAGATTACAGAGGAGGAAGTGCTGGATTTCTTGAAACAGTTAAAGGTGGATAAAACCCCAGGACCTGAACAGGTGTGCCCTTGAACTCTGTGGGAAGCTAGAAAAGTGATTACTGGGCCTCTTACTGAGATATTTGTATCATCGATAGTCACAGGTGAGGTGCCGGAAGACTGGAGGTTGGCAAACGTGCCGCTGTTTAAGAAGGGTAGTGAGGACAAGCCAGGGAACTATAGACCAGTGAGCCTGACCTCGGTGGTGGGCAAGTTGTTGGAGGGAATCCTGAGGGACAGGATGTACATGTATTTGGAAATGCAAGGACTGATTCGGAATAGTCAACATGGCTTTGTGCGTGGGAAATCATGTCTCACAAACTTGATTGAGTTTTTTGATGAAGTAACAAAAAAGATTGATGAGGGCAGAGCAGTAGATGTGATCTATATGGACTTCATTAAGGCGTTCGACAAGGTTCCCCATGGGAGACTGATTAGCAAGGTTAGATCTCATGGAATATAGGGAGAACTAGCCATTTGGATACAGAACTGGCTCAAAGGAGAAGACAGAGGGTTGTGGTGGAGGGTTGTTTTTCAGACTGGAGGCCTGTGACCACTGGAGTGCCACAAGGATCGGTGCTGGACCCTCTACTTTTTGTCATTTACATAAATGATTTGGATGCGAGCATAAGTGGTACAGTTAGTAAGTTTGCAGATGACACCAAAATTGGAGGTGTAGTGGACAGCGAAGAGGGTTACCTCAGATTACAACAGGATCTTGACCAGATGGGCTGAGAAGTGGCAGATGGAATTTAATTCAGATAAATGCGAGGTGCTGCATTTTGGGAAAGCAAAACTTAGCAGGACTTATACACTTAATGGTAAGGTCCTAGGGAGTGTTGCTGAACAAAGAGACCTTGGAGTACAGGTTCAAAGCTCCTTGAAAGTGGACTTGCAGGTAGATAGGATAGTGAAGAAGGCATTTGGTATGCTTTCCTTTATTGGTCAGAGTATTGAGTACAGGAATTGGGAGGTCATGTTGCGGCTCTACAGGACATTGGTTAGGCCACTGTTGGAATATTGCGTGCAATTCTGGTCTCCTTCCTATCAGAAAGATGTTGTGAAACTTGAAAGGGTTCAGAAAAGATTTACAAGGATGTTGCCAGGGTTGGAGGATCTGAGCTACAGGGAGAGGCTGAACAGGCTGGGGCTGTTTTCCCTGGAGCGTCGGAGGCTGAGAGGTGACCTTTTGGAGGTTTACAAAATTATGAGGGGCATGGATAGGATAAATAGACAAAGTCTTTTCCATGGGGCTGGGGAGTCCAGAACTAGAGGGTATCGGTTTAGGGTGAGAGGGGAAAGATATAAAAGGGATCTAAGGGGCAACATTTTCACGCAGAGGGTGGTATGTGCATGGAATAAGCTGCCAGAGGATGTGGTGGAGGCTGGTACAATTGCAACATTTAAAAGGCATTTGGATGGGTATATGAATAGGAAGGGTTTGGAGGGATATGGGCCAGGTGCTGGCAGGTGTGACTAGATTGGGTTGGGATATCTGGTCAGCATGGACAGGTTGGACCGAAGGGTCTGTTTCCATGCTGTACATCTCTATGACTCGATAGCAGAGTTGTTCATGGGGAGAAAACTCTGCATCAGGCTAAATCTGATCTTCTCAGAGCTTGGGTGGAACAGCAAGCACAAGGATCGCCAATGCCGGACACAAGACTCAGCTAAGCGAGACAGCTAGCTTCAGGGAGACACAGTTTAGTGTAGAAACCATGGGAATGGATCCGCATGGGTAAGAGGCATGTTCAATGTGAGATCAGGTCCAGTGACGTACGAAGTTCAGGTAGGCACAATGGTCCTGAGCAAGCATGTGGACCATATGAAAGCTGCAAACTCGCAAACGGTGCAGAAGCAAACATGATGGGCTTCTCGACTGCCTCTCCAACTGTGCTGGAACCCATGGGTGCTCCCTCTCTGTCAAATATTGAAGATACCTCAGAATCTGAGATGGACATGGCAGGTGTCGCCATCTCGACATCTTCGCCACCTGGAGAGGAGCATGAATTTATTCCGAGATGCTCTGGGTGCAAGAGGCAAGCTATTTTGTGTTACGCACCAAGTGTATCAGAGGCAGAGTTAGAGGTACCTAACCCAATGCTGAAATGCCTCAGGAGGAGCAACAAACAAAGAACCAGCCAATGTGCTTGAACTCAGAGGGGGAGGGATGTAGTGATTGTAATGACATCAGCCAGGAGGACCTCATAGACTATGAGTTCCCTGATTAGAGTCACAGAGATGTCTAGCATGGAAACAGACCCTTTGGCCTAACACAACCATGCCAACCAGATATCCTAACCTAATCTAGTCCCATTTGCCAGCACTTGATCCAAATCCCTCTAAACCCTTCCTGTTCACTTACCCCTCTAGATGCCTTTTAAACACTATAATCGTACCAGTCTCCACCCACGTCTTCTGGCAGCTCATTCCATACACGGACCATCCTCTTCATGAAAAATTTGTCCCTTAAGTCCCTTTTATATCTTTTCCCTCTCATCTTAAACCTATGCCCTCTAGTTCTGGACTCCCCCACCACAGGGAAAGCACTTTGGTCGTTTATCCTTTCCATGTCCCTCATGATTTTATAAACCTCTATAAGGTCACTCCTTACCTCCAATACTCCAGGGAAAACAGCCTCAGCCTATTCAGCCTCTCCCTATAGCTCAAATCTTCCAGCCCTGGCAAAATTCTTGTAAATCTTTTCAGAACCTTTCCGAGTTTCACAACATCCTTCTGACTGGGGCTGTTAATCTGATCTAATCAAGGAGCCCTAGCTGATGGATATAAACAGGAATGTCAAAGGTTCTGTTCACTCCAAGAACTGGATCTGAGGAAGCTGGATCAGTATCAAAAAATTTCCATATGGAAATAAAGCATGACTTGGATGACGGGATACTGATCTCTGTGGCATTTTTTGCAGAGGCAGTTGAGAGGAGGTTCACTAATTGATTCCAGAGATCAGGGGCTCATCTTATGATGAGGGTTTGAGCAGGGTTTAGGCCTACACTCTGGAATTTAGAAGAATGAGGTATATAAAGATGCTAACGGGGATTGATAAAGAAGGCATAAAAAGATTTTTCCTTATGTTGGGCAATCTAGAATGAAAGGTTATAGTTTTAGTATAAAGATAGCAAATTTAAAACAGAGATGAGGAGTTACAAAATTTCTCTAAAGATTGTGAATCTGTGGAATTCTCCAGAATGTGGCGGATTTCAGGACACTGAATGTACTTATGCAGGAAACACATTTTAGTTAGTAATGAATTGAGGGGTTTTGGGGAGTAGGCATGAATTAATGCTGATATGAGGCCAGCCATAATTGTATTAAATGCTGGAGCAAGGTTGAGGGGCTGAATTGTCTCTTCTGATGTTCTTGTTATAGCAGGGCCACTGGAATCACAACAGCAAACATATCTGAAAAAAAAATCTTGCAGAGCGAATATCATCTACCCCAATGACCTGACTAATTTCAGGAACCTTTACTGTTGATTTCCCTGCAGGCAATTCTGTGTGCCTCTCTGTTGAGGTGAGATGGAAATGTGTTGCTGGAAAAAGGCAGCAGGTCAGGCAGCATCTAGGGAACAGGAGAATCGACGTTTCGGGCATTAGCCCTTCTTCAGGAATTCCTGAAGAAGGGCTAATGCCCGAAACGTCGATTCTCCTGTTCCCTAGATGCTGTCTGACCTGCTGCCTTTTTCCAGCAACACATTTTCATCTCTGATCTCCAGCATCTGCAGACCTCACTTTCTCCTCTCTGTTGAGGCGTCCTCACAAGTCCTTTCTGCTTCAGCAGTGCTCACCATTCCCTATGGGCCCAATGGTTATCCAGTGTTGTGTGTGCTCTGATGGGGTCTCCAGGCTCAGGAACCTACCTGTTATCCTGAATATGAGTCTGAATGCAGAGGATACCTAGTAGGAGTTAGTCTTAGGAAGGTTGTGCCAGGGAGCATTCTAATGATATGGGTAGTCACCAGGTAATTCAAAGCAATTTCCCCAAGACATCAAAGCAAAATAACTTGTCATTACTCTCACTGCAGTTTGCATGATATTCCACTACACATTCTGGCAGTGACATTCATCTATTTAACTAAGTTCAATGTTTGTTGTAGATATACCATTCTCCTATAAGTAACAGTAAACACTACTCCCCTTATTGTTAATTTGCGAGTAACTGCTAGCTCAGTTCCTTTTGTTATATGACTGCACATTTCTGCAGTTGATCCAGAAAAAAAAAAATGCCACAACTTTAATGATCAAGCACGGACTCATAAAAATACCACTGTTGGGAAGTCTAGAGCAGCAAGTTGCTCATGTCAGCCTTACCACAGGCCAACAAAACTATCTGATGTCTTCAAGATGTGTTAAGTGCAAGGCTTATTCTCCAGGGATTATATTCCACTGTGAACTCAGGTCACAAATCCCACAATAAAACAGGCCTTTCACTTCTAAGAATGATAAATCATCTTCGGAGCTGTGTAATTATGTAAATTTAAATAAAAACATGACTTTTTTTACTGACCTCATATCCATCCTACATCACTTCTGAACTCGACAAACCTTCTTCCACCTGTTCTTAGCCAATTATATGTTTCCATCATGGTTGTCCCTAGTTCTTCTTCCAAACAGATATTACATTTTTCCAATTCTCTTCCAGTAATCCTTATTTTCAGGCCAAGTTTAATTTCTGTCCTAGTTCCTCCAGCTTGTCATACTAGCCAAGGAAACCTTTGTTTCCACTGTGGATGCTGTATTTCTTCTCATAATGAATACAGAATAAATCTCTGTGCCAGGGCTTTCCATGTGCACTCGCCAGCTTGTGATTTTCCCTCATTAATTTTAATGGACAGGAAGATTTGCAGGCTAGTGACCACAAAAGCAATGTGGGTATACTTTGTCATCTTCACAACTGATATCCATCTAAATGTATATTCATGTGACTCTATCTGTGGAAGTATCTCTGTGGAACTCATCTGAGTGGATTCAAATTGAAGAGAATGATGAAAAAATTGACAGCAATTTCTGATGGATCAAGATTCAAAGTGCACAATGGTTTACACAGTTAACATCAAAATCCTGGAACTCCCTCCCTAATGGTATTGTGGTTTACCTATTCTAAATGAACTGCAGCAGTTTAAGAAGGCAGGACATCACCACCTTCTCAAAGACAACTAGAGATGAGCAATAAATGCTGGCCCATCCAGCAATGGTCACACCTCACGAATGAACTTAAAAATATTGAATTGTATTGGCCACCAAATTGGCAATTTCACCATCTGCCATGGACGGAAACAAATTCAGGATTAAG